>NC_056731.1:507465043-507765043 GCF_019279795.1 Protopterus annectens
ATAGATAGATAGATAGATAGATAGATAGATAGATAGATAGATAGATAGATAGCCAAAATTACATTAAAGTCAAGATTCTTGATTAGAGGCTATGGGGCCAGGAAGGTCAATACTGCTTTACAGGCAGTTAATGGGATGTCTAGGATACAGCTGCTACAGGAGAGAGAGCACAAGACTCGAGAATCCCTTGGTTTACTCAGGTTTATTACTACATATGGTAGTAACACAAATGATTACAGATATAATAGCAAAGCATTGCCATATTTTGACTACCTTAGTAAATAATTAATGTAATGTTGGATATAGGAGAGGTAAAACTATCAGAGGAAAGGCTATCCTGTTTTAAAAAAAAGTAAAGTTCCAGTTGAGGGGACAACAGAGAATCGAATTGTGGGGAATACCAACTGTGGACACTGCATACACTGCAAAGTAATCTCTAAAATTAAGTCATTCACTTCAGCAAACACTGCAAAAGTATTTGATGTCAAACAGCTTATAACATGCGCAAGTGAGTGGGTGATGTACATGGTGGTGTGCCAGTGCGGGTGTTTTTATGTTAGACAGACATCCCTGAGTTTGAGTCTGAGTTTGAGACAGAGGATAACATTGCATATTAGTGACATTAATTTCCAAGAGGGCACGCAGCCCACTATACAAGCATATGCAAGAACATCCAAGGGCTCACTTTGTATATGTAGGAATTGATAAAGTGGTAGGGTCTGATTTGACAATAGCACATAAACATAAGATTCTTACTAAGAAAGAATGTGGATAGTTAACTTGGGAGCATTGTTTAAACCAGGTTTGAATGAACACTGGTAAAGTAAAATGTACTAATTACGTATGTTTTCATTAAGACTGTGTACCTTAATGAGAAGTTGTGTACCTACCATAACGTTCCATGTTAGTTGTCTTCTCTCGCCTTCTTTCTTGCTGGATGGGTTCGGAGCGACTCGGCCACTTACTAAAGCTCGAGAGCTTATTTTACCGGCTCGAGGCAACCCTATAGCCCATGATGCTAGGCGATAACTCCCCAGATCTCGTTTGGAAGCTGAAAAACCTAGCATAGGCCAATAAAACAAAATCCTCCAACTGGAAGGAGGAGTAAGAGGGATAAAACCCCCCAAAGATAATTATCTACACTATAGATATATATATATATATATATATATATATATATATATATATTATCCTAGGACACCTAGATGGTGAACAAGGGAATAAAAGGACCCTTCAAGGAAGGGAAGATCTTCTCGGTCTGTCCAGGCTAGGGGGATGGTGGGTGGGACGCAAGAAAGAAGGCGAGAGAAGACAACTAACATGGAACGTTATGGTAGGTACATAACTTCTCAATGTTAAGTTGTCAATCTCGCCTTCATTCTTGCTGGATGGGACCGCATCCCTAGCACCTTCATCCTGGGTGGCTCATTGGAACAGGCTCTTAACAATGGTGGTACCAAAAGTTGCTCTGTCCCTGGAGGCCATGTCCAATTTGTAATGTGAAACAAAGGTATGAGGAGAGGCCCATGTGGCCGCCTCACAGATAGTGTCTGTTGGCAGTCTAGCTTGAAAAGCTGTAGATGTACCTAGTGCTCTAGTTGAATGGGCTTTTGGCTTAGAAGTTAATTCCCCGCCTCTAAGTTAATAAATAGATGTAATCACAGAAGACAGCCACCTAGATAGGGTTACTTTGGAAACAGGAAGGCCTTTCTTATTTTCTGTGTACGATAAAAACAGTTGATAAGACTTCCTTATTTGTTTGGTTCTATCCAAATAGTATCGGAGCTGGCAGTGAACATCTAGATAATGTAGCTTTTGCTCCGCTCTATTAGTATAGTTCGGGAAAAAAACTGGGAGATCAATTGATTAATTTAAATTTGTCTGCGAAGCCACCTTGGGTAAGAAGGATGGATTAGTCCTTAGAGAAACTCTGTCTTTATGGAAGATTAAGTAGGGAGGATGAATGCAGAGGGCGTGAAGCTCAGATACTCTCCTAGCAGAAGTAATGGCGACTAGGAAGAGTGTCTTCCAGGAAAGAAATTTCAATGAACAAGAGACCGCATGTTCAAAGGGGGGAAGAATCAAGGATGTTAAGACTAAATTAAGATCCCACTGAGGTGGAGGGTCTTTGATCGGAGGCTTAAGTAAATGTACACCTTTAAGGAAAGCTTTGCAAAGCTTATTGAACATGATGTTGTGGTCCGATAAGCCTGTATGAAAATTCGATATGGCTGCCAACTGAACCTTTACTGTAGAGGCAGAAGACCCTGAATGAAAAATTTCGGCTAGTAAGTCTAAGACCGAATGAATTGGGGCAGTAAAGGGATCTATATTCCTTGCCTTTGCCCAGAAGGAGAAACGTTTCCATTTACTAGTGTAAATCCTTCTGGTGGAAGATTTAAGGGAAGCTACTATGATATCCCGGATGGGATTAGAAATCATAGGAAGCCTGGCTAAGGACGGAGTGGAGCAGCCAAGCAGTGAAGTTGAGAGAATGTAGGGATTGGTGCAGCTGCCCAGACTGATGGATCAGCAGATCTGGAGCTGGGTCCAGATGCCAAGGCTGTACCAAAAGATAATGATGTAGGAACGGAAACCATATTTGTCGAGGCCAATAAGGGGCAATGAGAATCAACTTGGCTCTCAAAGCGGTTGCTTTCTGAATTACTTGTGGGATTAGAGAAAAGGGTGGAAAGGCATAGAGAAGTCCCCAAGGCCAATCTTGGACTAGAGCGTCTCTGAGGGGATGGCCTGGAAGGGGGAAGAGGGTGAAGAAGTCGGGGCATTTGCTGTTTTGGGGTGTAGCAAAAAGATCGCAGCAAGGGAGGCCCCACTTCTGAAAAATCTCTTCAGCTACCGATTGTTTGAGAGACCACTTGTGTGGCATGAGTATAGCTCTGCTCAACCTGTCCGCTATGATGTTGGACTTCCCGGGGATATGCGTTGCTATCAGAAACCGCTGAGAGGAGATCGCCCATTGCCAAAGTCTGAGTGCCTCTCAACACAGGGGATAGGACTTGGTTCCGCCTTGCTTGTTGATATACCACACTATGGACATATTGTCCGTTTGGAATGCAATAGTTCCTATGGGAAGAGAGTCGTGGAAGGCTTGCAATGTTAAAAGCACTGCTCTCATCTCTAGGACATTTATGTGCAGGTGGCGTTCGAAAGGTTGACAAGTGCCATGGACCATCCTGCCCTGAAAATGCCCCACCACCCGATCAGGGAGGCGTCTGATGTCACCGTGGCGACCGGGGGAGGAGGAACGAAGGGTCTGCCTTGATGGACTTGAGGGGACAATATCCACCAGGACAGATGACTTTTGCAAGTTGGAGTTACCATGATCTTGTGGTGCATGGGGAGTTGCTGAAAGGACCATTGGGCGAAAAGCATCCACTGTAGCAGACGTATGTAAAAACGTGCAAGGGGAAGAAGTGTTATGGCGGCCGCCATAAGACCCAATACTTTCAGGACATACCTGGCCTGAATTTTGTCACTCTGAAGAAGAACATGGACATGGTTTTGAATATCTAAAACCCTTTGATCTGTTAAATTTGCTGAAAGTTGTACGGTGTTCAAGATGGCGCCTATAAAGGTAACAGACTGACAAGGCGGCAAAGCACACTTTTCGAAATTTATAGAGATTCCTAGCCCACTGCAAATGCGAATGGTGTAAGCTCTGGCTTGGAGAAGTTGATGCCTGGTGGTGGCAGTGAGGAGCTAGTCATCTAGATATGGAAACACCTGGAATCCTTGCCATCTCAGGTGAGCCGTAACCGCTGCCATACATTTGGTGAACACTCTGGGGGGGCTGTAGTGAGACCAAAGGGCAGGGCTCTGAACTGGTAGTGACTGGCCCCCAGCCGAAAGCGGAGAAACCTTCTGCAGTGCCTGTGAATTTTGATGTGATAGTACGCATCCTGAATGTCCACAGAGCACATCCAATTGTCCTTGCCCAGAAAGGGCAGAATGGACTGTAGCGTGACCATCCGGAATCTTGTTCTCGTTACAAACTTTAGTTTGCTGAGATCTAATACTGGTCTCCAGTCCCCTGTCTTTTTCGGTACCAAAAAGAACCTTGAGTAGATTCCGGATCCGAGTTGGTCTGCTGGGACTGGCTGGATGGCTCTTTTTGCTAGCAGTTTTGATATTTCTGATACTGCTAGTTCCCTTAGACTGGGTGGAATGTCTGAAAGGGTTCCCTTTTGCTGAATTGGGGTTTGGATAAAGGGAATTTTGTAACCCTCGGATATGATCGAATGTACCCATTTGTCTTGAGTAAGGGAAAGCCAGGCTATTGGGTACAGCGACAATCTTCCCCCGACTGCCTCCGAAGGTGGACAATCGGGCAACATCTCAGGGATGCTGGAAGGGTTTGTCAGAGTGAGGCTCCCTGCTACCCTGGTTCTGCAGACCCCCTCTGCCCCTAGGGCAGCGTCTGTTGTTGTTACCCCCTCTGCCTCTGGGGGTAAACTGACCTCTTGCGTCAGGCATGACTCCTTGAGATTTGCGGAACCACATTTTTCCACCCTTCTGACCCTTAGGGTATGGTCTTGAAGGGGTGGAGAAATGGACTCCTACGGCAGAAAGAGTCTTGCCATCTTGTTCGCATCTGGTCAAGGTGTCTTTCACTTGAGGTCCGAACAAAGCCGAACCATCAAAAGGGGAATTTGTGAAGGACGCCTTGAAAGGGTCCGTGAAATTACACAGCCGCATACGTCTTAAGGCCACTCCTGTGCCCGCGGCCCTACTCGCTCCATCGGCTGCATATGAAATTAGACGCATGAAGGAGTTAACAATCGAGTTCAGGGTTCCAAGCTGTGAGTTTATTTTATCCTGGGACACAGCAGCTGATGGATCCTGTAAGACTTCTCCCAACTCTTTGAGAATATCTCTCTGAAGGCGGGTGAAGGGACACAAGTAATTCAGCGACCGCATGGCAAAGGTCGCTGAAGAAAACATCCACTTACCATACCTATCCATGGTCCTAGAATCCTTATTATGAGGATGGATAGGTACTGAAGGATCAGCTAGTTCCTTCTTGGTGGCTGCAGCCACCACCATGGCATCCGCCGGTACACCTTTTGTTAGGAATTGCTTGTCAACTGGTGCTGTGATGAATTTAGATGGCCTCCGAGGAGTGGGTTCCACCGAATCCGGGGCCGACCATGCCTTCCGAGCCACTACTTCCATAAGGGGGTCGAAAGGCGGAAACACCCAGGAGGTGGAGGGTCAAGTACCAAATGCCTCCAGGTACACCGACTCGTCCTCAGAGGGATTAAGGGAAGACCAGTTCCCCCTCTGCTTTAGGATTTCTAAGATGTCAGAGAAAGAGACATCCTCAGAGGGGGACTTTGGGGATCCCTCCGACTCATCCAAGTCAGTGTCAGATGTAATGGACTCAGGGGAGTCCCACATGCTTCCTCTTACATGTCCTCTTACGCGGAGGCTCCGCTGACAGGAGAAGCCTCAGAAGAGGAAGAAATTCCCAGTGGGGAAACCTGAGGCGTTGGATCTCTGTGTCCGGGAGCAAGAGAGTGGGAAGAGACATCAGCAGGCACTGTAGTGGGAGGAGCTGATGGAGCTGACCATTGACTATGCCCTGGGGTTAGTATGCTCCTCATCACCTCGAAGGCTCCCCACTCCGAAGAGGTAGGAACCCCAGGCCGCACCGACAGGGAAGGCTCCGAGGCCGATGTCGGGGCCGAGCTCACCAGCGCCGATGCTCCGAGTGGGAGAATGGGGTCAGACAATGGTCCGATGCCACTCGCCCCCTCAGAGCCGACGAGAGAGATCAGGCGCCCGGATCCGTCCAATGAAGGTATCAAGGAAAAGATCGGAGCAGAAGATGAAGGAGCCGAAGGGGGAGGTATCGGCTCCGACGCCATAACAGTCATGGCTCCGAGGAGCTCCGGCTCTGAACTATGAGGGAGAGTCGAAGGAGGAAAATTAGATGGAGTCGTAATAGCTACCGTCTGATGACACGGGATCATCTGGGCCAATGCCTGAGACTTTAACTGCCTACTTACCACTCTCTCAAGGTCGTGATCTGAAAGTCTGGATGACTGAGAAGATCGGCTCCAATGGCTCCGCTCCGAGAGCAGGGGAGATCTCGGAGCCGAATGGATGGACTCCAATGAAGGGGATCTTGACCTCTTCTTGGATGGAGCCAACGGAGCCGAGGACACATCGGCTCCAGCCAGAGCCGACAGTGAAAGCATGAGCTCAGAGGTATTGGCACCGAGTGGTGCCGAGACCGGAACCTGTACATTCTCAAAAATTATAAAATAACAATAAAAATGTTAAGGGATACTGACACACCTAAACACTCCACAGGATCCCTAGAAAATGTAGGAAAGAGGCAGGCTTAAGGCCTAACCTAAGAGTGGAGGGGGAGGGATATAAGGGATAAAAGGGGGAGGTATAAAACAGTAATAAGAGTTAAAGGTAGTTGCTAACTATTAAAAAGGACAACTGGGTGAAAAATTAACTCAAAGGGGTTACTGAACACTATAAATATAAAGACTTACCAGGAGCCGGTAAAAATACGCACCTCGCAAACGAGATCTGGGAAGTTATCGCCTAGCATCATGGGATACAGGGTTGCCTCGAGCCGGTAAAATAAGCTCTCAAGCTTTAGTAAGTGGCCGAGTCGGAGCCGAGGATCGGCTCCGAACCCATCCAGCAAGAATGAAGGCGAGATTGACAACTTAACATCTAGGATTATTTCAAGGTTAAAGATATTTATTAATCTCGGGTTGGGTAAATTCAAAGTGAATAAGTAATGTGTGCATATGAAAAATAGCTTTTTAACTGTATTTTCATATGATTTACACTGGGTGGCACTAGTGTACTGTTTCATTGTAATATTGCTTTAAGAACAAGTGTATAAATGACAAGCTTCCTCTTTCAGGAAGGAAAAGCACTGATGATGCCTTGAGGCGAAACCTTGGTTTGTTGGGTGTGGCGGAACATGTCTGCCATTAAAAGAAAGCTATGGCACTTTCCTGAGTGTTGTGTATTTATTTTTAGTTACTTTAGCTTATCGGGCAAAATAATGGTGCTGGAGATTGGTGCAGTTATATATATATATATATATATATATATATATATATATATATATATATATATATATATATATATATATATATATATATATATATATACATGTGTGTGTGTGTGTGTATATATATATATATATATATATATATATATATATATATATATATATATCCATACACACACATATATATATATATATATATATATATCTGTATATATATATGTATATATATATGTATATATATATATATATATATATATATATATACACATATATATATATATATATATATATATATACATATATATATATATATATACGTGTGTATATATATATATATATATATATATATATATATATATATATGTGTGTGTGTGTGTATATATATATATATATATATATATATATATATATATATATATATATATATATATATATATACACACACATACACATACACACATACAGATCAGCTTTCAATTAATGAAAATACGAGCCACCGAACAGCAAAAGCATGAGCTCACTGCACTAAAAGCTGACTTTAATGGAAACTGATATTATACAGGTACATCACACTGAGGAGGTGAGATTTTAGTTATGGCAGTTTATGTGCACCATTTAGAAAGTTGCTGGAAATCGTGGAACTTTGGGGCTAAGGGAAGTTTCCCTTTTCCCCACTGTAGTGCAATCTCGGTGTTGGCATATATTAGTAGCAGGGGTGTAGGGGGCACAGCCCCCCACATGGGGGTGAGGAGGGCTTGCCCCCCTGCATAATGTAGTGTAGTGTATTTGGTGTTTTTTTTTGTTTTATTGTTTTGTCAACTGTCTATACCATTAAAGTGAGTTTCACTGATTAAGCTTTCTGCATAGGCAATTTATTCTTCAAGGGCAGAGGCACTGAATTTTTAGATGAAACACTGAAATATAAAGATATCTGCCAGCAGTAACCTCTTCATTAGCTATAGATCTCTTTAATGTAGAATTATTCAGAAGACGTGTCCTTCTGCACAGCTTGTGCATATTAACTGACATTGGTGAATTGTAATGACAGAAGCTTGAGTGGCCTTTTATGGTTGAAATATTTTGAAATGGGTAATTTTGTCATTATTGGTTCATGCATTTTGTTTCATTGCTTACTAGAAAATGTTCAACACTACAGTTCAAAATCCACTCCAACAAGTGGGGATATATTATACAAGGAATATCATTTAATGCAATTGGAAGGTGAATCAAAGAACACTTGTCGTGTATGCATGGTCCTAAAAATGTATGCAAAGGTAAGCTTAATCTTCCACTGGCCAGATGCATTTTCTTTGAATGTGGGTTTCAATGCTGTTTCAAGAATGTGAGTTTTAAGGGCAGAGAATTTTTTCATGCTAAGTCTGTTTTCATTCTGAGACTGTACTACTTTTTTAGCAAATATCTGTCAGTGTTGGGGCTATAACATTTGAGACACAAGTTTTAAATTAAATCCAGATATCTGTAATCACTGTAGAAGTAAATAATAAAATAATATGCACACTGACAGGTTTGAACAGTTGTTTATGGTATCTGAAGAGAAACAGCCAAGTAATGGGACACTGGAATACTCCTTGTATGTGTGTGTGTGTGTGTGTTGCATGGGGGGGGGATTCATCAGCCTAGCTAGGGCCCCATGTGTCCATGACTGAGCTCTGACCACAGCTTTCTTCTAAGATGTTAGTGCTTGCCCTCCTTTTAAAATACTGCTACATCATCTAAATATGTATTACTTTCTTCCCTCCTAACTTTCAGACCTCCACTGGAATGACATCTGTTCCTGAAGACTTTCCTGCAGATTGATTATACATCACCGTTTTTATTTTATTTTCTATCTTTACTTTATCTCATCTTCTATCTTAACTGTTAGCTGTTGAGACTCATCAACCTCTAACCTTGGCATAATTAAGTTGTCCACAAATATTTCCAATTGTGCTCATTCTTAATTTCTACATTGCTCTGCTTTGCACAAATTTATGAAATATTTTTTAACACTGCTACATGGTGTCTGGTTAGTTTTCTTGTTATAGGCTCCCTAATTTGGTGACAACCCTTTCTGTTGCCTAAATTGCTGTGCTAAAAGTTTAAGCACTCTGGAGATATTATCAAAAAACAGTTGCTTTAACAGCAATCTTTTTATACTCTTGCATACTATCCAAATACTCCCTAATTTTCTCTTTAGCACACTGCAGTTGTGTCTCTTCTTGTTCTGCGAGTCCCCTTATTCTACAACAGTTTAACCATTGCAAGCCCCTGTAAATAATTCCTTTTACTTCTTAACCACTTCTCTTCCTCATTTCATTTTTACTTTTTCAATTCCATTTTCATTTATCCTACTAACTAGCTATCACTTCTGAAGAAATTTCTATTTTCCCTAATAACTTCCAAATAATTTCCACTACTCATTCCTTAAATTTGTCTATTTTTAACAGGTAGTTAGAAAAGCACCACTGTCACATTTTTCTTTATTACCATTATCTTCCCGCGGTGGTGGTGCTGCAGTAGCGTTGTCGCCTCACAGTAAGACACTGTCCGGTTCGATTCTCAGCTAGAGCGTCTTCTGCGTGGAGGCATGTGTGAATGGGCGTACCTTCGTTGAAGGTTGTGCGTCAGGCCTGGCAAGCCAGTACGTAAAAAATTAACTGCCAATCATTAGCGGACCGGAGTTCCACTGTGGCGACCCCTAACTGGGAAAAGCTGAAAGATGCAAACAAACAAACCGTGCATTTCTATCTTAGTTTTTATAGTGGAGTTTGATTCTCATCTACGAGGGAAATTGGATAGGCTTAAAATAGCCAGCAATCACAGCCAGCCTCGTACTTACCTATGAACCTATAAACTATACTCCTCGCATCAGAAGCTGGATAATGGCTCCAGCAAAAATATTCAAATTTGCAGCATTGACTATGGTGTATTATTGCTGGAATGGTTTATTACACTATACATTCTCAAGAGTTAGCAACATTTGTTTTGCCTATACAAAGGTCAATGGCTGGCTTCAATTAAAATTAGTTGCCTTCAACTACAAGATGAAGTACAGTTGTGTACACTTACCATAAATGTAGATGTTCGAGTGTAGTCACTGTTGCAGTCATCACATTTGGGTTATGCTGCCACGGGTAGCCCTCAGTTGGCCCAAATACCAGAGGCTTAGTATTTCTGCATCAGTTGCTGTCGCTCCATGACTGACGTCAAGTCGTCAGTGGTATAAAATCAGGCAGCCGATGCCATTACATCAGTTTTTCCTGCCCTGTCAGGAGCCCCCAAATAGGGAGCTATGCTATGGTGGAAGAACACCACCAGTAAAAAGTAAACACCAAAATTCCCCGTAAGGAGACAGGAAGAGAGAGACCAGGGGGATGGAGGGGGGAAACCAGTACTGCAACAGTGAATACACTCGAACATCTACATTTATGGTAAGTCTACGCAACTGTACTATGTTCTTCGTGTTTCAATGTTGCAGTCATCACATTTGACTTGATTCTCAAAGCTGAAAAAAAGGGTGGAGGCAGTCAAGAAGACTGGGGGCTGACTAGGATGCCCTGCAAGATTGTGGTGGCAAAGCCTGCCATGGATTTGGAGAAGATAGGCAAGTGGTAATGCCTGGTGAAGGTATGAACAGATGTCCATGTTGCAGCCTCCAGGATGTCCCTGGTGGGGGACCCTTCTGAGAAAAGCTGCAGATTTGGAGGTTGCCCTGGTGGAATGCGTCCTGACCCCCTTTGGGGGCAGTTTCCTATGCTGTTTGTAGCAGAAATGGATGCAGTGTGCTATCCATTTGGAGACTGTTTGCTTGGATATGGCCTTGCCCTCTGCCCCTGCTGTGAAGCTGACTAGCAATTGATCAGTTTTTTTCTAAATGATTTAGTCCTGTCCAGATAGAAACTGAGCTGCCTGTGCACATCTAGAGAGTGCAGAATCATTTCCCCCTTGTTTTGTGTGTTAGGGAAAAAGGTGGGCAAATGAATGGATTGGTTGAGAGCCACACTGGACACCACTTTAGGCATGAAGGAAGGGTTAAGTCCTGAGGGAGACCCTGTCAGCATGGAAAATGATGAAGGCCTCTACAGCCATGAGTGCTTGTAGCTCTGATACTCTTCTAGCTGAAGTGATGGTCAGAAGCAAGGCTGTCTTCCAAGAGAGGAATTTTAACTCTGCTGAATTTGCAGGTTCAAAGGGGGGTAGGGTGAGCTTTTCCAACACAAAGTTAGGGTTCCAAGCTGGGGTAGGAGCTCTTCTGGGTGGCCTTAAGTTGTTAGCCCCTCTTAAGAACGGTTTGATAAGATGGTGTGAGAAGAGAGATGGCTCTGTGCTGTAATGAGCAGAGATGGCAGAGGCATGAAATTTTAATAGAAGAGAAGGATAGATCCCTGTCCAGTAGGTCGGCTAGGTAGTCCAGGATGAGAGGAAGGGAGGGCTGTGCCATTCCGGCTCCCTTAGCCTGGAACCAGGTGCAAAAAGTACAGTTGTGTAATATAGATGTTTGAGTGTATTCACTGTTGCAGTCATCACACTTGGGTTATCTGCCTGCCGGTAGCCCTCAGTCAGCCCAAATTACAGAGACTTAGTATTTCTGCGTCAGTTGCTGTCGCTCTAGGACTAATGTCAGGTCGTCAGGTGTATAAAAACAGGAAGCCGATGCCATTACATCAGTTTTTCTTGCCCCAAATGTCAGGAGCCCCCCAAATAGGGAGCTAAGTTATGGTGGGGAAAACACCACCAGTAAAAAGTAAATACCAATACCAAATACCACAGAAAGGGGTGAGTAACAGGCATAGAGAGGAGAGAAAGAGAGAAACAAGGGGGCTGGAGGGAGGGAAACCAGGACTGCAACAGTGAATACACTCAGACATCTACATTTATGGTACGTGTACACAACTGAACTATATGTTCTTCGTGTTTTACCGTTGCAGTCATCACACTTGGGTAGATTCCCAAAGCTGAAGAAGGGTGGAGGCAGTCAAGAAGAGTTGGGGTTGGCTAGTATGCCTTGCAGGACTGCTGTAGCAAAACCCACCCTGGATTTGGAAAAGATAGGCAGGTGGTAATGCTTGGTGAAGGTGTGTACAGAACTCCAGGTAGCAGCTACCAGGATGTCCCTTGTAGGGACTCCCCTGAGGAATGCTGTAGAGGTAGAAGTTGCCCTAGTGGAATGTGTTCTTACCCCCTGCGGGGTTGATTTCCCATGGGGCTTGTAGCAGAAATGGATGCAGTGTGCGATCTATTTGGAAATTGTTTGTTTAGAAATGGCCTTGCCCTCTGCCCCTGGTGCAAAGCTGACTAGTAACTGGTCAGATTTCCTGAAGGGCTTAGTCCTATCAAGGTAGAATCTGAGCTGTCTGTGCACATCCAAGGAGTGCAGGATCCTATCCCCCTTTATTTTGAGGATTAGGAAAGAAGGTTGGCAAATGGATAGATTGGTTGAGAGCCACACTGGATACCACTTTAGGCATAAAGGAAGGGTTAGTCCTGAGGGAAACCCTGTCAGCATCGAAAATAATGAAGGGTTCCACAGCCATGAGTGCTTGTAGCTCAGACACTCTTCTAGCTGAAGTGATGGCCAGAAGCAAGGCTGTTTTCCAAGAGAGGAATTTTAACTCTGCTGACACTGCAGGCTCAAAGGGGGGAAGTGTGAGCTTTTCCAGTACAAAGTTAAGGTTTGAAGCAGGATGGGTGCCCTCCTTGGTGGCCTTAAGTTGTTTGCCCCTCTCAGGAACTGTTTGATAAAAGGGTGAGAGAAGAGAGGTGGCTCAGTGTTGTAACGAGCTGAAATGGCAGAGGCATGGATCTTCATGGAGTAGGAGAAGGATAGGCCTCTGTGGAGTACATCTGCCAAGTAATCCAGGATTAGAGGCGGGGAGGGCAGGTTTGTGTCCTCTCCTTTAGACTGAATCCAGGAGCATTACCTTTTCCACTTATCAGCATAGGATTTCCTTGTACTGGGTTTTCTGGATTCAAGAATGATGTCCAGCACCTGCTTGTTTAGGCTGGTTACTGAGGGAGAATTCCCAGAATAAGCCAGGCTGCAAGATTTAGGGTTTGCAGTTGCGGATGCAAGATCTGTCCCCCCTGCTGAGAGAGCAGGGTTGGGTTCCGGTGTAGGTGCCAGGGTGGCACTGGTGACAGACTGCGCAGGAGCGGTTACCCATGCTGACGTGGCCAGTTCGGGGCACTCAGAATTGTCCTTGGTCGGTCCTGTCTTATCTTGAGCAATACTCTTGAGAGAAGGGGCAGAGGGGGGAAGGCATAGATTAAGAGATTTACCCACTGGAAGGACAGGGCATCCACTTTCCAGGCCCTGCTGTGAGGAGTCCTGGTGCAGAATTTGCTGAGCTGGTGATTGTAGGGAGAGGCAAATAGATCCACCTCTAGGGTCCCCCATTTCTGAATCAGAAGGTTGAATGTTCTGGGCTCTAATTGCCACTTACGTGGGTCTAGGAGATTTCTGCTTAAGTCGTCTGCCAGTGAGTTTTGTTTGCCTGGCAGGGACTGAGCTTGCAGATGAACCTGCATGTCCAAGGCTGTGTTCCACAGGGCCATGGCTAGTCTACAGAGTGGGTAAGAGAGTGTTCCCCCTGCTTGTTGATGTACCACATAACTGTGGTGTTGTCTGTTTTTATTAGCAGGTGTCCTGGTGAGAGTATGGATCTGAAAGCTGTCAGAGTGTGCTGCACAGCTAGCATCTCTTTTTGGTTGATGTGCAGATGAATTTGACCTGGGCTCCAGTGGCGCTAAATGCACTTGCCATTCATGTGTACCCCCCAGGCATAGTCTGATGCGTCTGTGGTTAGGGTCTGGATGGCAAGGGGTTGAGTACAGAGCAGTCCTTTGTTGTGAATTAGTAGGATGCAGGTGGCCATGAACCCTAGGGCCTGCAGGATTTTCCTTGCGGATAAGCTGGGTTCTGGTGGCCATTTGAGTAAAATAGTCTGTCAGACAGGCTTTTTTTTCTGGAGTGAGGAATGCCATCTGGGATGCTGTGTCCAAGCTTACTCCCAGTAACACAATCTTTTGACAGGTTTTGACAAGTTTTGATTTATTTTCGTTGATGGTGTGCCCCAGGGAGGTTAGAAGGATTTTTTCAAATGTCAGGTGCTGCAACAGCATTTCCTGACTGTCTACCTGAATCAGGCATTCGTCCAAGTACGGGTAAATTTGGATATTTCTCTGTCTGCAGTAAGCAACGGCTGGACCCAGGCATTTTGTGAATACTCTGGGAGCAGTGGATAAGCCAAAGGGAAGTGCAGAGAACTGATAATGCATAGATCCTGCTCTGAAGCGTAGATATTTCCAGCATGAGTCCCTTATAGGGATGTGCAAATAGGCTTCTTTTAAGTCTAGGATGACTAACCAGGCTTCCTTGGCTAGCATAGCTAGAAGCTGCTGCAGGATGAGCATTTTGAATTTTGGTACCACCAGGAAGGTGCTTGAATATTGACAGAGCTAGGATTGGGTGCCAAGTGCCCTCTATTCTGGGTACCAGGAAGAGTCTGGAATAGAATCATTGGCCCATCTGTTCCACAGGAACAGGCTGAACTGCCTTTCTAGAGAGTAGGGATTTAACTTGATTTTGTGCCTCTGCCCACTGGTTTGGAGGAAGGTCTGGGAACCAGTTTGGGGTTGGCAGTGAGTGGAAGTTAAATTTGTACCCCTGAGATACAATGTTGAGGACCCATCGGTCTTTGGTGATGGAAATCCATTTTTTTGCATGAAGGGCAAGTTTTCCTCCAAGGGGCACAAGTAGTTAGGCAGAGGTGGGGAATGGAGCTGAGAAGTCATTGGGAATTCTTTCTGTAAGGGGTTGGCTTAGCACTTCCTGCTTTGGAGTTGGAGGCACTCCATTGCTTTGATCTCTGCATATAGTGAGACTGTAGTCTGGGTGATCTGTTACCCCTGGGTCTGGTTTGAGACGGCCTTGAGGGGGCTGGAAAGGACCAATGTTTCGAGGGGCAATGCCTACTGAATTTAGGAGGCTGTACTTGCAAGAATTCTTTAACTGTCTGCATAGATTTAGCTTTTTCTTCCATCTTTTTAAGAACTTTTTCTGCTTTGGTGCCAAACAGACTGTCCTTGTGCAAAGGAGCATCTAATAACTTTGATTTGACATGGTCTGGCAAGGTCTGTTCCTTAAACCAAACATGCCTTCTCAGTACAGAACCAGTGACTGCTGCCATGCAAGATGCTTCTAGGGTGTCAAAACCACACTGCAATGTATGCTTGTTGACTTGGCTTGCAGAATGCATAAGCTCTTGCAATTCTTTGTTTTCTGCACAGTCTGGAAAGGTTGCTATTTTTTGCTTAATAAGTTCCATAATATGTTGTTGGTACTTCAACATGTCAAAGTGACAATTCAGAGCCCTAATGGTGAGAGTTGCAGAGGTATGTACTTTCTTACCCCACCTGTCCAAAGCTCTGGAATCCCTGTCCGAAGGTGGTGGGATTCTTAGCTGAAGTAGCTTTGACACTTTAGGCCCCTGGGAAATGATCTCTGGATCAGCAGTAGGATTTCTGAAAAGGAATTTGTGAGAATAAGGTACTCTGTAGTAACTGTCTGGTTTCCTAGGAGCAGGGGGTAAAGTATCAGGGGTAAGGCTGGATTCCATTAAGACATCATCAACAACTTCCAGGACTGGGGGTATTGCTAAAGGCCTATGTTGTGGCAAATCTAGAAATTCTCGGAGTCTTTTTTTGGACTGAGGATAGTCTTGGCATTCCCAATGGAAATGCTCTGTTAAGGTATGTAAGGTTTCACCAAAAGAAAAATCCTCTGGAGGAGAGGCAGAGGGAATGGATTCCTCTGCATCAGAATCCTCATAAACAGATAAGGGCATGTCTTCATAATCAGATACCTCAGTCTTCGGACTCTTGGTTTGTTGAAGCTGTAGGGGACTGATCTCTTTCTCTTAGCAGGGGAAGGCTGGCTTCCCCTAAATCAGCATAATTAAGTCTTCTGCCATTTTAAACATTTGATGTTGTGGCAAGGAAGCAGGTGCATGCGCTTTGGTCGTCGGTTTTCTAGGCATATCGCATACTCTTGGCCTTAGAAACTCAGCAGTTTTAGACAGAAATGAAGATGCGAAAGAGGTCGTCGGTTTGTGTCGAACATCGGTAGTGTGAAGAACTTCTTCAGAAGCCGGTGCGCCTGCTCAGTGGCTCCGGACCCAACCATGGTAGAGACATCTGCAGGTTCCATAGTTGAAGAAGAGTCTTGCGGCATACTGGATTCCAAATGGGTCTCAGTAGAGACCTGCGAATCCACAGAAGTGGGCATCAGGGGCTGCGAAAGTGCCTCACAGAGTACCGGCAAACTGGCAACTAGCTTAATGGAAGTGTCGTCAGCAGTTTTTGACCTGTGTGGTCTGTCTCTGTCTTTATCCTTACATTTTTTCAGAATATCGATAGTCATATGGCTTGCCGAAGCCATTTCGGAATACAGAGCTCGAGAACGAAAGTATTTAGTGACAATAAGGGCCCGAAGATGAATGATTCGGGTGTTTTACAAGGCACAAAACTGACAGCGAGGTACGTCATGGTCTGGGCCTAAACAGGTGATGCAGTAAGAATGAAAATCTCAGTGTGGTATTTGCTTTCCACAGTCAAGACAATTGTTAACTTTTTCTCACATCGGTTAAAGCAAAAAAAAAGGATCCCCAACGAGGTACTTAGCTTTACAAAACTTCAGGATGATTCAATTCATAAATGAAAAACTCAGGTAGCGGCCGACCGGCACTCGTGTGAACTGCTTCTGCTTTGGGCTCCTCGGCAAGAAAGACTGATGTAATGGCATCGGCTGTTTTTATACCCCTGACGTCAGTCCTGGAGCGACAGTAACCGATGCAGAAATATTATGTCGCTGGTATTCGGGCCGATTGAGGGCTCCCTGCAGGCAGATAAACCAAGTGTGATGACTGCAACAGTGAACACGAAGAACATCCTTTTCCACTTGTCAGCATAGGATTTTGTAGTGCTCGGGCGTCTGGCCTCACGTATAACATCTAGGACTTGGTAGCTAAATCAATATTAAATATTCCTTAGAAGGAAAATTTGACTGTGGGACAACAGGTGTTATATACTTAGCTAGGTGCCAACAGTGTTCCTCTTTCTACATAGGAAAGACCGAGAGGCACTTTAGACAAAGGATATACGAGCACCAGTACAGTATTAGTAGACAGGACAACAACTCTTTGTCCAAGCATATTTTGGAACACACTAACCACACTTTCCTTTTTATGATTATTGAGAAAATAGATCTGAATCCCAGGAGGGGCCTTTGGCTTTAAGACACAAGGAGAGGGAGTTGCTATGGCAACTGACAGTAAACGCCTTTTCCTACCCTAGGTTGAATGATTCTTGTTCCCTGAAATGTATTTTAAAACTTAAAGCATTAATCAGGTAAAAAAACATTTCTATGGGGGTATTTAATATTTGACATTTTTGTTGTAATTAATATCAGTGAAGAATTTGTTTGTGCTTTAAAAAGTTTTATACACAAAGAAATCTGAATGTATTTACTTATATACTTGCTGAATTTGGATAATGGGAGGTCGATGATGACATCAACTTGGGACTATTTAAATTGTAAATTGAGCTATTACAAATGTCTGAAGAAGTTCTTTAATGAAAAGGTGATGAAAGCGCTAACGATAAATTTTAGTTTCACAAGTATGGCATTTTTTCTGGCTTCAAGATTTGCTTTGTTTGTTTTAACATCTAGGACTTGTTTGCTTAGGGCAGCTTGAGGAGCAGTCAGGGAATAAGTCAGGCTGCCAGGTTGAGGGCCTGCAAATGGGGATGCATGAATTCTCCACTCCTATGGAGTGTTGGGGTCTGAGGTAGGTGCCATGGTGGCAGGGGTGACAGGCTGTGCAGCAGTGGATACAATTGCTGGCATGGCTAGTCTGGGGCAATCAGGATTGCCCTCGGTTTTTCCTCCCTTATTTTGAGCAGTACCCTTGTAATGAGTGGTAGAGGGGGAAATGTATAGACTGAGAGGTTTACCCACTGGAAGGATAAAGCATCCACTTTCCAGGCCTTGCTGTGAGGTTCTCTGGTGCAGAATTTTCTGAGCGGATGATTGGAGTGGGAAGCAAAGAGGTCCACCTTCAGGGTGCCCCATTTCTGGGTTACAAGGGTGAAGGTTCTGTGGTCTAGGTGCCATCTGTGTGGGTCTAGCAGGTTTCTGCTTAAGTTGTCTGCCAGAGAGTTTAGGGAGCCTGGCAGAAATTGTTCTAGCAGGTGCAGTTGCATGGCTGAGGCTGTGTGCCAAAGGGCCATGGCGAGCCTGCAGAGAGTATAAGAGTGAGTCCCTCCCTGCTTGTTGATATACCACATCACTGTGGTGGTGTCTGTTTTGATTAGTAGAGGCCCCAGGAAGAGTAGGGGTCTGAAAGCTGTCAGGGCATGCTGAACCACTAGCATCTCTTTTTGGCTGATGTACAGATGAATTTGATTTGGGCTCCAATGGCCCTGAATGCACCTGCCATACAGGTGTGCACCCCAGGCATAGTCTGATGCATCTGTGGTGAGGGTCTGGGCTGCGTGGGGTTGTGAGAAGGGAAGTCCCTTGTTGTGGTTGCATGCTGCTGCCCACCAAAGAAAATATTTCTTTAGACAAGGCATCATTGGTATTTATAGTTTCCAGGTCTTGAGAATGTTGACACCAAAGGCTTTTTAGGTACCATTGTGGTTTCCTCATATGCAGTCTGGCATATGGAATGAGTAGAATTCAAGAGGCCATGAACCCTAGAGCTTGCAGGATTTTCCTTGCGGATAACTGGGTTCTGGTAGCCAGTTGAGAGAAGTAGCCTGTCAGTTAGGCTTGTTTTTCTGGAGTAAGGAAAGCCATCTGGGATGCTGTGTCCAGGCTTGCTACTAGGAATACATTTTTTTGTGTGGGGACTACTTTTGATTTCTTTTCGTTGATAGTATACCCCAGGGAGGTCAGTAGGTCCTTTACAAAGGTCAGGTGATGTAACAGCTTTTCCTGAATGCCTGCCTGAATCAGGCAATCGTTTAAGTAGGGGTAAATTTGAATATTTCTTTGTCTGCAAAAAGCAATGGCTGGAGCCAGGCATTTTGTGAAAACTCTGGGAGCAGTGGATAAGCCAAAGGGAAGCGCAGAGAACTGAAAGTGCATACATCCTGCCCTGAAACGTAGGTATTTCCTGCAAGATTCCCTGATTGGGATGTGTAGGTAGGCCTCTTAGGTCTAGGGTGGCTAACCAAGCATCCTTGGAAAGCATAAGAAGAAGCTGCTGGAGAGTGAGTATTTTGAATTATCACCAGAAAGGTGTTTAGAATGGATAGATAGAGGATTGGGTGCCAGGTGCCCTCTTTTCTGGGTACCAAGAAGAGTCTGGAATAGAAACCTTGGCCTATCTGTTCTGCAGGAACATACTGTATTGCCCTCATGGAGAGCAGGGAAAAGGCTTACTTTTTGGCCTCTGCCCACTGGTTTGGAGGAAGATATAGGAACCCTTTTGGGGATGGCAGATTGTGGGAAAAAAATTTGTATCCGTGGGACACTATGTTGAGGACCCATCGGTCACTGGTAATAGAGGCCCGGTTGCTTGTATGGTAGGAGAGTTTTCCTCCTAGGGGCACAAGCAGGTGGGCAGAGGTAAGGGGTGGAGGTGTAAAGTCATTATGAGTTCTTACCATAAGGGGGTGGCTTTGCACTCCCTGATTTTGAAGAGGAGGAACTCCATTCCTTAGATCTCTGCGTTCCCTGGGGCTGCTGTCTGGGGGGGACTGCTTCCCCTGAGTCTGGGCTGAAATGGCCTGTAGGGGGCAGGAGAGGGGCAATGCCCACTGAACCTCGGAGGCTGGACCTGTAAGAAGTCTTTAACTGTCTGCATAGATTTAGCTTTTTCTTCCGTCTTTAAGACTTCTTCTGCCTTGGTGCCAAATAAACTGTCTTTGCTAAATGGTGTGTCCAACAGTTTGGATTTGACATGGTCTGTTCCTTAAGCCAAGCATGCCTTCTAAGGACAGAACCAGTGACTGCTGCCCTGCAAGATGATTCTAGGGCATCAAAGCCACATTGCAAGGTGTGCTTAGTAACTTGACTTGCAGAATGCATTAGCTCTAGTAATTCTTTATTTTCTTAAGCAGGAAAGGAAGATATTTTTTGTTTGAGGAGTTCCATTGTATGCTGTTGATATTTCAGCATGTGGAACTAGCAATTTACTGCTCTAATAGCAAGAGTAGCACAGGTGTATACTTTTTTACACCATCTGTCTAAGCTCGGGATTCCCTGTCTGAGGGGGTGGGATTCTTAGCTGAGGTTGCTTTAAATTCCTTTAGGTCCTTGAGAGATGACCTCTGGCTCAGCAGTAAGATTTTTGAAAAGGAATTTGTGAGAGTCAGGGACTCTGTAGTACCTGTCAGGTTTCCTGGGAGCAGGAGAAAGGGTGTCAGGAGTCAAACTGGATTCCATAAAAACATCATCCACAACATCCAGGACAGGAGGAATGGCCAAAGGTCTGTGCTGTGGTAAATCTAAAAATTCCCAGAGTCTCTTTTTTGACTGAGGATAGTCCTGACATTCCCATTGGAAATGCCCCCTTAAAGTATGAAGGGTTTCCCCAAATGAAAAATCCTAGGGTGGAGAGGCAGAAGGAATGGATTCCTCTGCATCAGAATCCTCATAAGCTGAAGGGGGTTGTATGTCTTCATATTCAGAAACATCACAGTCATCGGACTCCTGTTTAGATAAAACTACTGGGGACAAGTCTCTTTTTCTTTTGGAAGGGATAGCATGGCTTCCCCTAATAATCATAAGGTCTTCCGCCATTTTAAGCATTTGAGATTGAGGCAAGGATGCAGGTGCCTGAGCTTAGGTCGGTTTTTTGGGCGTAGTTCGTACCCTGGGCCTTAGAGACTTGGTAGTTGCTTGATTTTATACTACTGATGACATGACGTCAGTCATGGAGTGACAGCAACCGACACAGAAATACTAAGCCTCTGGTATTCGGGCCGACTGAGGGTTACCCCTGGCAGGATAAAGTACAGTTATGTACACTTACCATAAATGTAGATTTCAGAGTGTATTCACTGCTGCGGTCATTACATTTGGGTAATCTGCTGGCAGGTTGCCCTCAGTCAACCTGATTAACAAGGTCTTGGGTCCTGCGTTGGTTGCTGTCCCTTCTTCCATGAAGTCAGGTCATCAGGGGTATAAAACATGCAGCAGACATCATTACATCGGTTTTTCTTGCCCCAGATGTCAAGGTGCCCCCCAAATGGGGAGCAAATAAAAATAAAAACACAAAAAATATACCTCCAATCCCAAAAGTAAACACACCAGAAGGGCTTTTAAAGCATAGTGAAAAAAAGTAGAGGTATAGCCAGAAAAAAATAGGGGGCTGGAGGTAGGGTAACCCGGACTTCAACAGAGAATACACTTGAACATCTACATTTATGGTAAGTGTACACAACTGTACTATGTTCTTCGTGTTTCACTGTTGCAGTCATTACATTTGGGTAGATTCCCAAAGCTATGGTTGGGTGGAGGGAATTATACAGCATTAGGACCAGCTATAAGGCCCTGCAGGATAGCAGTGGCAAAGCCAGCTCTGGATTTAGAGAAAAGTGGTAAATGGTAATGTTTGGTGAATGTATGAACTGAGCTCCAAGTAGCAGCTTCTAGAATGTCCCTGGTAGGAACACCTCTAAGAAAGGCTGTTGAAGTAGATGCAGCCCTGGTGGAATGGGATCTGATCCCATGGGGGATAGTTTTTCCATGGTGCATATAGCAGAAACAAATACAATGGCTTATCCATTTGGAAATGGTTTGTTTTGAAATAGCCTTTCCCTCTGCCCCTGCAGCAAATGCCACCAGCAGTTGTTCAGATTTTCTTTGACATTTTGTCCTGTTTAAGTAAAATCTAAGTTGTCTGTGTACATCCAATGAATGCAGAATCCACTCCCCCTTGTTCTGTGGATTGGGAAAGAAAGTTGGCAAATGAATTGTCTGATTAAGAGCCACACTGGATACCACCTTAGGCATGAAGGATGGATTGGCCCCAAGAGATACCCTGTCCGCATGAAAAATAATGAAAGACTCCACTGCCATAAGAGCCTGTAATTCGGAAATCCTTCTTTAGCTGAAGTGACTGCTAAAAGAAAAGCTGTTTTCCAGGAGAGAAATTTTAAGTCTGCAGTAGCAGCTGGCTCGAAAGGAGGGAGAGTGAGCTTCTCCAATACAAAATTGAGGTCCCAGGCAGGGGTTGGAGCTCTCCTGGGTGGTCTTAAGCTTTTGGCCCCTCTGAGATACTGCTTTAGCAGGGAATGAGAGAAGAGGGGAGGATCTGTGTTGTAATGAGCTGAAATGGCTGAGGCATGGATTTTTATGGAAGAAAAGGACAGGCCCTTGTGAAGCATTTCAGTTAAGTATTGCAAAATCTGAGGAATGTTGGGCACTGCTGTGCTTATCCCTTGAGATCGATTCCAGGCACAGAATCTTTTCCACTTTTCAGCATAAGATTTTCTAGTACTAGGTCTCCTCGCCTCCAAAATGACATCCATCACAGTTTTGCTGAAGGATGCCAAGGGTGAATTTAGGTGATTAGCCATGCTGCAAGATTCAAAGTTTGGAGCAGAGTGTGCAGAATTTGTTTGTTCTGCTGAGACAGTAAGGTGTCTGAGGCAGGTGCCATGGTGGAAGGTGTGACACATTGCGCAGGAGTGGATACCAGTGTTGGCGAGGCCAGACTGGGGCAATCAAAATCATTTTTGGTTTGTCCTATTTGACTTTTAGTAGAACTTTGGAGAGCAGAGGCAGAGGGGGAAAGGCATAGACTTGATAGGTTTTTCCAGCTTAAGGATAGAGCATCCACTTTTCAGGCTGTTTTGTGATGAGTTCTTGTGCAAAATTTGCCCAACTGATAGTTCTGGGGTGAGGCAAAAAGATCTATGTCTGGGCTCCCCCATTTGTGTGTCAACATGTTGAAAATCCGTGGTTCCAGTTTCCATTCGTGTGGATCCATGAGATTTCTGCTTAGTTCGTCTGCCAGAGTGTTCAGCTTTCCTGGCAGGAATTGAGCTTGTAGTTGTACTTGATAGGTCAAGGCCGTGTTCCACAATGCCATGGCTAGTCTGCAAAGGGGGTAGGAGTGTTTACCCCCCCTGCTTGTTTATGTACCACATAACCATGGTGTTGTCTGTCTTTATCATTAATTGTTCTGGATGAATGTAGTCCTTGAAGGCTGTCAGTGCATTCTGTACAGCTAGTATTTCTTTTTGATTGATATGAAGGTGCATTTGATTTGGGCTCCATTTGCCCTGAATGCACTTCCCTGCCAAATGTTCCCCCCAAGCATAGTCTGATGCGTCTGTAGTTAGGGTTTGGGTGGCATGGGGTGGTGTGAATGGCAGTCCCTTGTTTTGGTGGCAGGCCTCTGCCCACCATAGGAACTCTAGTTGCAGGCAAGGTATCATAGGAATCATTGTTTCCAGGCTGTGACAATGCTGACTCCATAGACTTTTTAAGTATCACTGAAGTTTCCTCATATGCAGTCTTGCATATGGAATTAGAAGAATGCAGGAGGCCATGAACCCCAAGGTTTGCAGTATTTGCCTTGCAAAAAGCAGGGTTTTTGTGGCCACCTATTTGAAGTAAGTCACCAAATGAATTTGCTTTTCTGGCATAAGGTAAGCCATCTGGGCAGTTGTAGTCAAGCTTGCACCCAGAAATGTAATTTTTTGAGAGGGTACCAGTTGAGATTTCTTTTCGTTTATAGTGTACCCTAGACAAGTTAGAAATCTTTTTACAAACGCCAGATGTTTTAGAAGAATGTCCTTGTTTTCTGCCTGAATTAGACAATCGTCCAGGTATGGATATATTTGAATATTTCTTTGCCTGAAATATGTAATTACTGGAGCCAGGCACTTTGTAAAGACCCTGGGCACAGTAGATAAGCCAAAGGGCAGTGCAGAGAATTGGTAATGCAAGTAGCCCGCTTTGAAGCGGAGGTATTTTCTGCAAGATTCCCTAATTGGGATATGCAGGCAAGGCTCCTTTAAATCTAAAGTTGCCAACCAGGCATCTTTGCCTAGCATAGGAAGTAACTGGTGAAGTGTCAGCATCTTGAATTTTGGGATTTCCAGAAAGGTGTCTAGAGTAGATAAGTCCAGAATTGGACGCTATGATTTGTCTTTTCTGGGTACCAGGAAAAGTCTTGAATAGAAACCTTGTCCCTTTTCCTCCTGTGGTACTAGTTGAATAGCCCCCATGTTCATGAGGGAAAGTGCTTGTTTCTGGGCCTCTGCCCACTGATTTGGGGGCAGGTCTGGCCATCCGTTTGGAATTGGCAACGTGTGGAAATGAAATCTGTATCCCTGGGATACTATATTTAAAACCCATTTGTCCTGGGTTATAAGTTGCCAGTTTTTTGCATGTAGAGCCAGTTTTCCCCCCAAAGGGGCTGCTAAAAGATAAGTGCTTGGTAAGTCTAAAGGGAAGTCATTGAGACTGCTTACCATAGGGAGGTGTCTTGTTGTTTCCAGATTTGGAAGAGGAGGCACCCCATTGTTTTGTTCTGAAAGTCCCTTGGGACTGAAACCTGGTGCCTTTGGAATGCCTGGGTTTGACTTGAGTGGCTCTCGAAGGAACTGGAAAGGACCAGTTCTTAGAAAGCCAGTGTCTACTAAATCTTGGAGGTTGTACTTGTAAGAAATCTTTCACAGTTTGTATAGATTTAGTTTTATCTTCCATATTTTTTAGAACTTCTTCAGCCTTATTGCCAAAGAGACGGTCCTGCTGTAAAGGAGCATCTAACAATTTTGCTTTAACATGATCAGGCAGATTTTGCTCTTTGAGCTAAGCATGCCTTCTTAGCACAGACCCAGTTACAGCAGCCCTGCAAGAGGCCTCCAAAGAATCAGAACACCATTGCAAAGTATGTTTTCCAACTTGTTCAGCTGAATGTAATAAATCCTGTAAATCTTTATTTTCCACACAGTCAGAAATCAACATCATTTTCTGTTTCAGCAGTCTCATGATATGCTGCTGATATTTTAGCATATGAAATTGACAGTTTAAAGCTCTGATTGCCAGGGTTGCAGAAGTGTAAACCTTCTTACCCCATCTATCAGCACCCTGGAATCTCTATCAGAAGGGGTAGGATTTTTAACAGTAGAAGCCTTAATGCCCTTGGGACCCTGAGAAATGGTTTCAGGATCTGCAACAGGATTTTTGAAAAGTAATTTGTGGAAGTCAGGAACCCTGTTTTGAAGATGGCATTGGTCTAATATACAAATTTGTAGGCCTGAAAACACCCTCAGAAGGCGGTGCCTGCACAGTGGCTCCTGACCCATCCAAGGTAGAGACATCCACGGGTTCCATAATTGAAGCATCTTGCGGCATACCGGACTCCGAATGGGTCTAAGTAGTGGCCTGCAAATCAGAAGTAGCGGGTATCAGGGGCTGCGAAAGTGCCTCACTGAGAACCGGTGAATTGGCGACTGGCTTAGGAGAAGCTTCGTCGGCAGTTTTGGACCTCAACGGCCTTTCTCTGTCTTTTTCTTTGCGTTTTTTAGGTATTCCGGTAGTCGGATTGCTAACTGAAGAAATTTCTGGATAATTAAAGCGTGAGCCAAAATATTTAGAAGCAAAAATATACTGACGTTTGATAGTGCGTTGATTAAATAAAGCACAAAACCGACAGCAAGGTATGTTGTGGTCAGGGCCTAGGCAAGGAATACAGTACAAATGAAAATCCTTATGAGGTATTTGCTTACCACAAGTAATACAATTATTAACTTTTACTGACATCGGTAAGGAGCAAGAAAAAGTTTCCCCAACGGGGTACTTAGCTTTTTAGTTGAAGACTTCGGATCTGAAACTCGAAAATGAAAATTTCAGGAGTCGACCGACCGGCACTTGTGAACTGCTTCTGCTTCGGGCACCACATGGCGAGAAAGACTGATGTAATGACGTCGGCTGCATGTTTTATACCCCTGATGACCTGACATCATGGAAGAAAGGACAGCAACTGATGCAGGACCCAAGACTTTGTTAATCAGGCTGACTGAGGGCAACCTGCCAGCAGATTACCCAAATGTAATGTCTGCAACAGTGAAACACGAAGAACATCCCAAATGTGATGACTGCAACAGTGAAACACGAAGAACATCTGTAATGTAAAATCTACAATATAATGACCACTGCTGGTCCCTTTGCCCAGTGCCATTTAAAAGCAATTTGGCTCCTATGGCAAAACTTGGAGGGAAGAAAAAATAACAGGGAAGGGTATATCTCACTGTCATACAGCTTCACTAAAACAAAGACAGAACAATATAAAAACTAAAGTTATTTATTTTCTACACATGAAAGTGAGGCTGAGACAGTTAAAAATTTCTTCTGTTTTTTTTTTTTTTTTTTTGCTTCAGCACCAGCTGCAGCCCTGGGATCACAAAGCAGATGACACACATTTTGGACCCTGTCAACATTCATGACACTGATGAATGTTGATAAAGTACTACAACATCTGCTGCTGCTATTTTTATTAAACAGATTTTATTTAGTTATGACTGGAATACTGCTATTTTTATAATTCAGGTCATTAGAAACTAAAGCAAAATACAGTGAGAAGTTTAATCTGCAATGCTGACTCCTTGTATAAGGTAGTGTGGTAACACTCAAGGTGTTCTAAAACTTCCCACTCATTTCCCCTCTAAAAATGACAGCACATGCCACAGCAGTTCTACATCAAGAGAAAGGGTACCAGAAATAAATGACAGCACATGCCACAGCAGTTCTACATCAAGGGAAAGGGTACCAGAAATAAATGACAGCACATGCCACAGCAGTTCTACATCAAGGGAAAGGGTACCAGAAATAAATGACAGCACATGCCACAGCAGTTCTACATCAAGGGAAAGGGTACCAGAAATAAATGACAGCACATGCCACAGCAGTTCTACATCAAGGGAAAGGGTACCAGAAATAAATGACAGCACATGGCACAGCAGATCTACATCAAGGGAAAGGGTACCAGAAATAAATGACAGCACATGCCACAGCAGTTCTACATCAAGGGAAAGGGTACCAGAAATAAATGACAGCACATGCCACAGCAGTTCTACATCAAGGGAAAGGGTACCAGAAATAAATGACAGCACATGCCACAGCAGCTCTACATCAAGTGAAAGGGTGCCAGAAATAAATGACAGCACATGGCACAGCAGATCTACATCAAGGGAAAGGGTACCAGAAATAAATGACAGCACATACCACAGCAGTTCTACATCAAGGGAAAGGGTACCAGAAATAAATGACAGCACATGCCACAGCAGTTCTACATCAAGGATTACAGCACAGTAACAGCTTTGTACTACACTTACAAAGCATATAAAGGTGACTTGTGAAGCTCTGATGTAATAATCTTAAACTGAAAAATGCTACTGTACTTTTTGCAACCACAAATCCTTGGTTATGCCATTCTTTTACATCAGTAACCTTTACAAAAATGTCACCACAGTTGTCAATTACTGATGGAAGTCAAGAATCAGTGACTGATGCCCAAAATGAGCCATCATTAAAAAAAATATCACAAAATGCTAAAGAATATGTTTGCATAAGCTTCTATTAAAATAAGTAACTCACTAACTCATTAGGTAAGCTTCTAGTAAAGAGACTTGACTAACACAGACTCATTCAGACAGTAATGCAGCACACATCAAAAGGCAACATTGCTGGGAGGTACGGAAGCTGTGACTCAGTGATGTACAAATTACTGTTTAATTTTCATACAATAACAGTGGCAAATCCACAGCAGGAGGGTCTCCATTTCAATTCTTGGCTGGGGTGCCTTCTGTGTGGAATTTGTATGTTGTCTCTGCTTTTACACAGGTTTCTTTTGGTGCTCTGGCTTTTTCTGATGCGTGAAAGATATGCAGGAGACGGATTGGACAATCTAAATTGCCTTGCAGGAGTGAGTCTGTATATTTAGTATGGAAGGACATAGGACAACCACAGCAGGACAGCCATCCAGTGGTGTGAACATTGGCTCTAGATAATGCTCACTGTTGACGTGACACCACAATCCATGTGCAAAAACAGAAAAAGGGAGTTACGGACAGATGGACGGTCACTGAAGTACATTCCTGAATGTCAGAGTTAACAGAAAGGTACTGACAATTTACCTCTGTCTGTTACAGCAAAGGTATATGAGTAATAGTATATATACACAGCACAGAAGACACACACACAATGAAAGCACTGAAGGGTCACTACCTGTAGCAGCATTAATGTTTATTTGAAAGCCAGTCAGGCAGAGTCAACATAATGGACCCCTTTCACTGACCACCCAAACTACATGCCAGGAAGTTACAAAAATATAGAAAATGAGATATATATGTGAGATATTGGTAGAAAAAGGATACTCCTTGCTTGTTAAAGGATAAAACCACTAAGTTAACCAATTAAATACATTTTCAGTCGATAGGTGGGTCCTCATATTGTTTTACTGTTTGTGATGGAAACAGGTGGATTATGTGCTGGAAGAGGAGTATTACAAAATGAGAATGCAACTGATTCTGAGAGGGCCACCATGACAAAAGATTGTTTACCAGCAAAGAAGCCAAAAAATGCTCCATAAAAATATTGCATGTGAAATGTCCAAAAGTTTAGAGGTGATAAGACTAGAGTTGTAGAAACTTCTTGGAATTTTTGATGCTGACATGAAACAGTTATGGATGACTCCTCTCAAAGATGTGATTATCTTCAAGAAAAAGCATATGTCAATGTAGCTACTTAGGTGCCAAATAATGGAAATAAGAGATGCAACACTGAAAATCACAATGGCACAATCAAATAAAGTCTCTTCTTACATTTTTGGAAAATAAGGTATGCACCATAAAATTTAGAAAGTCAACAAGCCTCTCCTGACCAGACTTGGGCCCATCCATTTCCCAATAATGGGTACAGCCAAGCACAGGGGTGAGAATCATCCAGAGGGGCAATCATTCAGGCAACCAGGAAGGTACTCTGTGCCATCTCCAGTATCCCAGCACTTAACAGGAACATCCTATGCTCTCCAACTATGGAAGCATTCTCCCACATGCATACCCACAAATACTACTGTTATCAGCTGGGATCATGCACTGTGGATGTCAATACACACCCATGTAAACATAACTTCAGACTTTACAGTGTGATTGAGGGTGAGGAAAAGGTGTTAATGGAAACTGTGGGTTGGGAGGGTGGCCTAATGGTTAAGGTGTTTGCCTTACAAACACAAGGTGCAGGGTTTGAGTCTCACAAGGGATAAGTGGCTAGGCTTAAAATGGCTCACAAGGGCAGTTAGCTTAGTACTAATCTATGAACCTATGAAAGAAGAAAGCTGTTCATAGCACTGAAATCTTCTAAAAATAACTGTGGCAACAAGGAAGAAAGTTGTTTGCAGCACTAAAATCTTCTAAAAATAAGTATAATTTAAGCCTGTATTGCAATTTATGAATTGTATTTTATTGAACTTCTGCTTCATTTTTACTGTTTTTCACCACTGTGACTGCTTCATTTCACACTTTGTATCATTGCTACCTCTGCCTTAAATAACACAGGCTAGATTCAGGCTTGCTGAATCTAGACTGTTTTGGTATCACTTGAGAACTAAAATCAGCCATCTTACATTAAGAGGGCCTCCCTGCACCCTTGTGGCAGAAGTGTGTAACTCAGGACCCATCTGAGTTGGTGACTGCTGGTACAAGGCTCTGTTGTGAGGCATCCATATTGGTAGTTTGTGTTAAAACTGTTTAAATGTGCTTGTATTTAAGCCTTGCATTTGTGCATAGCTGCGAACTGACTGTGCAATGGGGGTTAGAGGTGGTGTGTATAGATGCAAGCTCCTAGATACATTTTTCCCTACAGAACTGTCAGTGGAATCCTCCCAGGCTTCCTTGATACACAACAGACAACTCACCTGTGCACTGCTGCAAAGCAGGCAAATCAACTTCTCACTGAGCAGCATTGCCACCCTTTTTAATCCTTAATCCTCAATAGAATAACTCCCCTTGCTAACCCTGGAACAAAACCTGATCTAACCAGCCCACCCCTCTAACAGTACTTACCCAACATTTCTCCAACAAAGCTGATTGACATGGCCATCCTGAAACAATATAATAATTAGCTCATATACACTGACAAACATTTGCACCTACAGCAAACAAATACAGTATGCAAGAGATGTAACTATACTATGAAACTTGAAACAATCCTCTCACATAACAATAAACAAGACAACAAACAGGTTGCTAGCGCGCGCGCACACACACACACACACACACACACACACACACACACACACACACACACACACACACACACACACCTCTCCTCTCACACAAGATAAAGACATGACACAATGCAAAAAACGCCCTTACCAGCCTCAGTAAGAAGCTGAGTCTCCTCATAAAATCCTCCAAAGCTAGTTACAAAAATAAAACTGCCAAAGATTCCAAAGACAACCACAAGGCATTCTATAGCTATGTCAAGAACCTAAATGGCAATGTTCAGATCTGCTCTGAGCTACAACAGAATGGCGTTAAATATACTGATTCCAAGGAAATTGCCAATATCTTGGCAGATCGATTCAGTGCCAACTTCACCCCCCTCTCACCCCCTAAAGGGCCCATCTCAATACCGAAAGATTGCCAAGTCTGGTAATCATGGCCACACAGGTAAAACCCGCACTCTCCAAAGCTAAGCATCCACAGGACCAGACAACATCCCGGGCTGTATACTACAAGAATTCCAAAATGAACTGGCACCTCACCTAAGTGTCATGTTTAATTTATTTATTTATTTTATTTATCATTTGTTAACCGGGAAAGTCCAACTTGGAACGAAGCCAATTTTCAGCGGAGGACCGGGGAGAAAGGCTCCAGAGCCTTACTTAATCATAGCCTCACCTCAGGCTTCATGTCCACTGAGTGACGCACAGCTACAGTTATCCCACTCCAGAAGGGGGGATCCATCTTGGATCCTGGGAACTACTGTCCCACCAGTCGGACGAGCCTGATCTGCAAGGTCATGAAACGTATTATCACAGAACTTATAAACAAAGACATTGGCAACCTTCAAACATTGGACCCCACCCAGTTTGGGTTCATGAAGGGCTGATCATGTCACCTGACCGTGATTGACTTCTTCGAATCAGTCTCCAGAGCCGTGGATGAGGGTAAGGCGGTCCCTCGCCAAGCCTTCAACACCAGCCCCCACTCTGGAATCATAGATAAACTTACTAAGCTTGGCATAAATCCCTATGTCACTCGATGGGTTGCCAACTGGCCTTACTGACAGAACCCACATTGTAAAATTAGCCGTCTCCAAATCCAGCTCCAGACAAGTGACAAGTGGAGTACCTCAGGGTTCAGTCCTGGGACCACTCTTGTTTGGCATTTACTTCTCTGAAGTACAGGCCAACACTAAGGGACTCTGGCTAACAAAGTTCACAGATGACTGCAAACTTGGAGCCATTATTGAATCCCCAAATGATGTGGATATTCTACAAAAGGGCCTTACAGAAACAGATGCTTGGTGCCAGAGCCATGGGGTCAAGCTCAATGCCAAGAAGTGTATAGTTATCCCCTTTGGGAAAAAACATGTACCCGTGAATTACCACATAGGTGGCACTACACTAAACACCGAAAGTGTGATAAGTGACTTAGGAACACAGGTGGACAGTGGCCTCACCTTCGATAACCACATCGCCACAACAGCCAGGGAATCCTTCTATGTGGCACACCTCATCACTAAGGGCTTTTCATCCAGAAAAAAGGAGGTCATTGTCCCACTGTACTCATCCCTCATTAGACCCATCATAGAGTACAACGCCCCATTTGGTATGTACCTCAGTAGACATCTGCAACAACTGGAAAGGCCTCAGAAACTCCTCACTAAAAGAATCACAGGCCTAAATCAGATGCCCTATGCTGACCGACTGAATAAACTCCAGCTATACTCTGTCGCATATCGTCTACTTAGAGGTGATCTCTGCTTAACATACAAGGCCATGTCAAACCTAGAGCTGTTGGACATGCTACACTTAAAGAAATCCCAATCCATCAGAGCCACACAGTACAGGGATCTAAACCTTATCATCACCATCACAATGAACAAAACATGCAGGAGGGATAGATTCCTGACCCAGAGACTCCCCCATACTCTGGAACAGACTGCCCATACATGTCAAGCAGAGTGCCTCCTTGGTCCTCTTCAAAAGAAACCTTGACGACTGGATGGGAGATAGGAAATTTACCCCGGGGATCACGTCAGTCACCCTGCTAGACAGGGGTCCAGGGAAGTAAATATTTTGAGAAGAAATAGCCAGGGAATTGTTATGGATAGGCTTGTATAGGCCCTAGGGCTGATAGCCTATTACCAACCTATGAACGTAAACCCACATATGCAGAGGTACTCACTAAGAGCTTAGCAAAACATCAGAGACCTCATCTAAGAGCAAACAACTAACACACACTAGAGCATGACCAAAATCTACTACACATAACGCACATAACAGTGTCTCAGCGAATAAGCCCCTGAGGCAGAACACTTTAAAACCAAATGTCCTGGTCACAGGAGATTCCATAGCGAGACACTCAGATGTCCTCCTCACATGGCTGGACAAGGGGAAGTCATGGTCAGCTGCCTGTCAGGTGCCAGGATCCATCACATCACGTATGTACTCAAGTCACTCAACAGTTACCATTATGACTCTCTCACAGTACATGTTAGGATTAATAACCTGAGACGTACCACCCTAGACAATATGAAGAGTGATATGACTGAACTCTCAGATGGTGTGTCCCATGCAGGTATATCTCTAGCCCTAAGCAGCATTCTACCTTCACCCAGGATGATGCCACAAAATAAACAGAAAATGACTGACTTCAACAACTGGCTTAGCTTCTCTTGTCAATCCAGGGGGGAGGTCCAGTATCTGTTAGCCTGGGAAGACATGGTCGACAGAAAACACTGCTTTGGCAGAGATGGTCTTCACCTGTCTCCTGCAGGCTTTCGAATACTGGCAGAGACGCTTGTCTCCCCATAGTGCCTTTTTTAGGCAATACCAAAACAACAAAATTTCAGATGTAAAAAAGCCACTACAGATGAACTCAAGGTTATGCTATTTAATGCCGGCAGTCTAAACAGGAAACTGCACTCCCTGTAAGCTCTACTCACCTTGGAAGATGCTGACATCTGTTCAGTCACCGAGACTTGGTTCAAGGCTGCAGAGCGCAGTGCGGCTGTGCAAGGCTACAATTCCTTCTACACATTCATACCTCAAAACTAGCATGAAAGAACCAAAGCTGGAGTGTGTATCCATCTTCATTAAATCCAAATACACCTAGAGACCTGTTAAACAGCATGACTCTCTTGAGGTACTCCAGGTCCAAATAACTAAAGGTAAAGCACTCTACCACATCACTGCTAGCTACAGGTACCCTACCATTAACCATGAGAAGCACACCGTCTGCTTGGGCTTGTTCGAGTCAAACACAAACACCTTGGTCATGGAAGATTTCAACTATGGCTACTGGATCAAAAACATACCCATTAGCCAAATTTGTAGATGAAAAAATTAAAAATGTAGGTTTAGATAAAGAAGGTTTTTTAAATGACTCATGGGATTTACTAAAGAATGTGAATCATCACTTATATAAAAATAATACCACTATTTTAACAGTGGATATAATAGACTTATTTTCAGTGATTCCACATGAGGTTGGAATGGAATGGTTTTTGGAAGCTCTGCTAGAAACCAAAAAATTTGACTGGAAAGAACTAAGAGTGATTATGGAACTATTAGAACTGACCTTGTTAAACAACTTTACAGTTTTTGAAGGAGAGTTCTTTAGGCAAATAAAAGGTGTAGCTATGGGGGGCCTGTTGTGCCCCTAGTTTTGCGAATATAGTTCTAAATACATGGGAAAATACATTTTTAATTTCATCGCCATATGTGAATCATTGGAATTTTTATAAAAGGTACCTAGATGATTTGTGTTTCTTTTAGTTAGAGGGAGATGATACATTGGAAGATTTTATAGAATTTATTAACAACACAACTAATTTTCTCAAATTTACACATAAAAGGAATAATGATAAGTTAGAATACTTGGATATTACAATATACAAAAATTACCAAGATAATAAATTTGAGTCCAAAATTTTTAGGAAGGAGACATTCGCCAATTCTTATTTATATTTTACTAGCGCTCACCCCTTTAAACAAAAGAGAAACCTTGTTAAAGGACAGTTTATAAGAATATCAAGAATGACTACAGTCCAGAAAGTGTTTGAGGATGAATGCATGAAATTGATGGAAATGTTCTTAGAGAGGAAATATCCAGAAACTTTGATTGTTGAAGTTATGGAAGAAGTAAAGCAAGGGCGGGTAGACAATTTATGTCCATTGTTAGGGATGGGTATACAGAGGAGTGTGAAAAATGTGGAAAAGGATAAAGAAATGTTTAATATTAATAATAAAGACTATAATAATGTGTTTATCATGAATTTCAACTGTGATTCTGGGTTAATAAGGTGGATTATTAATAAAAACTGAAATGAAATGAAATGTTTTCAGAATTTTCAGACCTTACTACAATTTTTAAACAACCAATTGTTTTTAGTTATAGAAAAGATAGAAATATAAAAATATGTTAGAAAATAAGGTAGGATATAAAGAAACAAGTTTTAGGAAAAACTGTACTTTTAAATGTGGGAAATGCACACAGTGCAAATATGTAATAAATAAGGAAAGCCATTATTTAATGGCTAGAGATAAGTTATTATAGCAATAACCCACGCCTGGTTGTGGGTAATGCTGGATTTACCCACGGTTGGTGTGGTTTGGTCACAAGGGCAAAGCCCGAGTGGCCAAACAAAGCCAACCGTGGGTAATCAGCATTACCACCAGGTGGAGTTATGCTATTAATGACATTATTTAAGAAAAAAAATAACTACTTTTCTTAAATAATGGCATTGTACAATGCCTCCTTGCTGCCCTTCCGCAGCTGTCTGGTATTCTGTGGCAGTTCTGATGTACTGCGCATGCATATGCCTACGCAGTACATCAGAGCTGTGGGCAAAAGCAATGGAGAAAGCAAGATCTCTGTTGCTTTTTATAAACTGTTTCGCTGTGTTAAATGGGTTTAACATAGCGAGACAGCTTTAAAATAAGCAACAGAATCTCTGTTGCTTATTTTAAAGCTGTCTCACTATGTTAAACCCATTTAACATAGTGAGAGAGTTTTGTAAAAAGCAACAGAGAAAGCAAGATCTCCGTTGCTTTTTACAAACTGTTTTGCTATGTTAAATGGGTTTAACATAGCGAGACAGCTTTTAAAAAGCAACGGAGATTCGTTGCCTTTTTTAAAGCTGTCTTGCTATGTTAAACTCGTTTAACGAGACAGTGTTGCTGTAAGAGTTATAGTAATGGAAAAAGTCTGGGCGACCGGACTATACTATATTACTATATTATCCATTACTATAACTCGGATTTACAATGTGCACGCTGACCAATCAGCGTGCACGTTTTTAAATATTAATATTAATGGTTTTAATATATATGGTTTTTAAATATTATGGTTGTATAATTATTAGTAAAACTCATGCTAACTGTGACACAAAGGGATTGGTATACCTGGCGGAATGTAAGAAATGCACCTCATTTTATGTGGGTAAAACCAAAAGGGTCTTTAAAAGAAGAATTTACGAACACATTTATGAGATTAGTAAAAAAGATTCCAACAATGCCCTTTATAAACACAGTACGGTTTGTAAGGAAGCTTCCTTTATGTTTTTTTGTTTTAGAAGTTATCCCACAAGACATTACAGGAGGTGACTGGGAGAATAGGATAGAAGTGAGAGAACTTTATTGGCAATTGGTCCTAGAAGCTTGCAGGAAGCCAGGGATTAATGAACACGTATCCATGGTACCTGTATTAAAATTAAGAGCTGCTAGACTATGAAAGGTTTATACATCTTTATATGTCTTTATATTTTTATATTCTTATTATATAGTATATTTGATAAGTATATTTTTGTGTGTATATGAACAGGAAATGTTTATATATTAGAATACTTTATGAATATCAAATCAGTTTACTAAGATCCACTAACCTTTTGTAGTAACTTTTATTTGAAAGTTTTAAAAGTAACATGTGTATTTCTCAGTCTGTCACTAGATGATGCTATTGAGTCAACTTTGTCATTATGACAGTATATAAATTATATGTATTTATCTTTTTAATTGTTTATTTAAATCAAAGGTATTTTATATTTATAGAAATAATTATTTTTAATATTAAATGGATTTCTAATATTTATTTAGTGAATAATTTTTAAGGTTTCAGTAACGAATTGTATTTTGGATGTCTGTGCAATGTTATTCAACAAATAATCCTCTTAATGAATGTTTAAAGTGATTGGATAATTAAGGAGGCAAGTCCTTATAAGAGGCTGTATCAATGGTAATTTTGTTGCTGAGGAAGTTACATTGATAACGAAAAATGCTGTGAACAAGTTAAGCGTTTATCGTTGTTTATTGTGGTTTTTATTTTTTGGAAGTAATAAAGTCGTGTTCGAGCAGTTCGTGGCTTCCAGGTGCTTCATTTATTAATTTTGTGGTCAAGATTTCAACTATCCTATCAAGTGAGCAACGTACACAAGTATAAGCTCAATCACCCAGATGTTCCTGGACTTTAATATAGATGTTCTGGAACATACAAAGGGCTCAAATGTTCTGGACTTAATACTCACTAATATGGGGAGCCACTACCACTACCCACTATGTTCTGTCCTCCCTATAATGTCAGGCCATAAATCTGTCTTGTTTGAAGTACCGTTCAGACCTGACACCTCCACAGGAGCAATTAAAATGAGAAAGTTCTCCAAACCAAACTACAGCCTACTAAGCAATGGTTTGAAACGTTTCAAAAAACATGTTAACACAGCCAACAATGACTCCTATGCAGAGGAATGCACAGACACTCTCTATAACCACTTAAACAACTCTGCTGTACCTGACAGGATCAAAACCTAAGTCCTCCAGTAAAAACAAGTCATTCTGGTGGACCTCAAGTATAAACAGGTTATATAACAAAAGGAAGAAATGGATATCTAAGAACAAGAGGGAAATTAGTCAGCAGAAAAAGAATACTCTCCACGGCTTGAACAAGCAAATTAGATATCTGGTAAAGTCCTCTAAAGCTAGTTATGAGATTAAATTAGCTTCCTAGCTAAAGATGCTTATAAAGATTCTTTAGCTACGTCCAAAATCTAAAAGGGAACACCCAGCTATGTGCCGAACTCATAGTGGATGGTACCACTCACACTGACCCTTAGGAAACTGCCAATTTGTTAGCTAGCAGATTTGGCACAAACTTCATCCCCCCTATCCTCACCAGCCATACCCCGAAGCATACCTGACACCTGTCCACTCCCCAGTATCTCCAACGAGCAGGTCATATTCACTCTCTGCAAGGCCAAAAACATGGCTTACTAAACAACCTAAAATATGGCCTAGCAGATCCGCTTGGCACTCTCTTTTAACCATAGCCTGAGCACTGGTTTTGTTCCAGTACAGTGGAAAACAGCAACTGTAATCCCCTTGCACAAAGGTGGTCCATCAACACATCCTGTAAACTATAACCCCATAAGCCTAAAAAGCCTTATCTGCAAGGCCATAGAAAGAATCATCATGGCATAGTAATGTGGTGAGATTGTTGCACTATGGATTTTGCAAACATTATGGTATTGAAGTGGCTGACAAACACTGGAAACATGAGCCACAAAGCATCATAGAAAATGATGAAGTTTATATCACATGGGATCATCCATTATCAACAGGTCAAAAGATAGATGATAGAAAACTGGATATAGTGGTCCACGAAAAGAAGACAAAAGTAGCACTGATCATTGAAATCACCACACATAGCAACTACAGTGTCTTGCGTACAGAGAGACACAAAGTCATAAAATACCAGGATCTGCAGGCAGAAACAAGAGCATCTGCAGGCAGAAACAAGAGCAATGTGGAAAAAAGATACCCATACAGTTCCAATAGTAGTAGGAGCAACGGGTCTTATAAAAGGAATCTACAATCGTATTTAGATATGTTATCAATTCATGTAACCCCACATGAATTGCAGGAGGAGTCATTACTGGGCACATTGCAGGTGCTGTGAAGATCACTTTTGGCTGACATCACAGACTGAAACAATACTAATTTCATGAACTTTAATCATACTTTGACTTAGGAATGGGGTCCATTCCCGTCATGGTATTAGAAACCCAAAAGATTTGGAGAAATTAGAAAAAAAGACAGAACTAATCAACAAGGCCATAGGTAACCATCAAACTCTTAACCCGACCCAGTCTGGATTTGTTAAGGGTAGATCATGCTTGCTTTACCTGGTGGATTTCTTCAAGAATGCCACCAAAGCCTTGGATAAAAGTAAAGCAGTACATATCACCTATCTTGCCTTAGCCAAGGTTTTCGACACAATACCCCACTCCGGTATCATTGAGAAACTCTCCGAGATGGAGATTATCCCATATGCCACTAGATGGGCAGCTCACCGACATAACCCATACTGTCAAAGTTAGGGATTTCACCTTCACCAGTAGAAGTTACCAGTGGGGTACCACAAGGTTCTGTGCTGGGCTCTTTACTGTTTGGAATCTATTTCTTGAAAGTCCAGGGGAAAGTAGATGGCCTGTGGCTTACCAAGTTCACAAATGGCTGCAAACTGGGAGCAATCATTGAGTCCTTTGAAGATATTAGCATATTACAGGGGTGGTTAACTCAGACAAATGATTGGTGCCAAAGCCACAGTCTAAAACTAAACGCAAAAAAGTGCACCGTTGTCCCCTTTGGCAAAGAGCTAGCCTCTGCAAATTACAGTATAGACAGCGCCCCCACCCCCCGAAGCCTGAATTTACTGGTGCATGACTTGGGAACACAAACTGACAGCAGTCTAAACTTCAATCACCATTTGTGCACAGTGGAAAGCCATTTACAGTGCACAACTCATACGTAAGGGCCTCACATCCAAGACCAAGGATGCTATAAACTCCTCTGTCACCCTCATCAGACCACTAGCAGAGTACAATGCTCCATTTTGCATCTACCTCATCAGACACCTGCAGCAGTTGCAGAGACCACAGAGGTTCCTGACCAACAGAATTCAAGGACTCCAAAACATGACCTACATAGAAAGACTGAAAGCCCTGTCACTGTACTCTGTGTCCTACAGGCTGATGAGAGGCAATCTGTGCCTGACCTAGAGAGCAGTCTTTGACCCTGCCATAATGGAAATGTTGCACGTCCGGAAATTAAATGGGACAAGAGTCACTCACTCCAGAGATGTCAACCTAGCCTGCGACTTAAACAAAACATGCTGGAGAGATAGATATGTCTCTCACAGACTGCAGCTACTCTGGAATAAATTCCCAATTCACACTAAGCAGAGGTCTTCAATGATCCTATTTAAGCACAACCTGGACAAATGGATGGGATACTGCAAATTCACCACTGGGATGGCAGCTATGTCCCTCATGGACAGGGGCAGCCGGTGCTGATCATAAATTTGTTCTGCAAATAATCAAACCATCTAACAATGGTCAGTTAGGGAACACTGGTATTACATGGCTAGGCTTGTAAAGGTCATTAGCCTAGTAACCTCCTATGAACCTATGAACACTGATAATTTGTGGAACACAATTATTCAGATGAAACTTTGCAGAATCTCTCTCTCTGTGGATGCCACTAAGGAGTCTAAATGTCAGCTTTTAAAATTTAAAGTGTTGTTTCCACTGGTATTGGAAATGATACAAATAAAACAGTGTAAGAAACTTCTCTGTGTGGAAGATTTTCAGTCTATATATTTCTAGTTAATCACTGTATATTAATCAGATCAGACAATAGTAGTAGAAGTAGCGAACGTAAACTCATTAAGTCAAAACGTAATAATAGAAAATATATAATTCTACAGCATTACTAAGTATTCGAAAGTAATCCAAGCAAGGCAGGCAGTCTGTTTCCAGTTGAAAATCCTTTATTAAGTACACAGACAAGTGATCCAAGTAAAACAAAAATAGAGTAATAATTTCCTCACAAGCTTTCTAAATATGTATATATATGTATATATATATATATATATATATATATACTTTTTATCAGGCATGGGAGTGGTTTATTGTGCTGTAAAACAAAGTGTTATTGGTACACATGTTAAATTCACATCCCTTCCCCCATCAGTGTGACATTCGAGCTGGTCCTGCCCTACCTAGTAGCTGTCATAATAATATATAGCCCTAATGTACTTTAATGGTACATCTTATTTAACCAAATTATTAAGTAGATTATTACGTCTGTGATTTTGTACAAGGCAATATACTACATGGCTGGAAATATATCAACCTTAGTTCATTTTGCGATCAAAAATTATATATAAATATATACATATACATTTTGCATGTAAAAATCAGTTTCTATTTTCATAACCTATTGTTAACAAAGATCGCTTTCATCCTTCTAGACTTCTTCAGGTCTGTGTACAAGAACCCTAAAAACCTATATAATTGTATAATTAGTTAGTATTGTTATTACCATCATTTTGAATAAAGTGGAAAAAAGAGAACCAGAAAAAATAAAAATAAAAAATATATATGTATGATGATGGAAACAAAATATACACTTAAATTTCAAATGATTTAAAATGGTATTTAAAACCAGTTTGAAGAAAAAATAAAATAAAATACAATTAGTCATGTAAACAATGTGTCAATTTTCTAAGTTCCAGTGCACTTTTAATTGAACAGTAGTAGTTTAGTCTAGGCTTTCTAAAAGAGTTCAGCTTTAATTGCCACATAAGTTCATGTTTCTCCAGAATATTCGGGATGTCTCCTTCAAGATCACCCATGTCTATGTGATCCAGGATCTGGAACTTAAAACCTGTGTGTCTTTTATGAAGAGAAAGGTGTTTGGCTAGTGCATTATTTTTACATCCAGAGCAGATTTCTGACAGATGACATGAAATCCTTCGCTTGAGTTTATTTACAGTCTTGCCCACATAGAATGCATCACATTTCATTGCACTGTGCCCTGTAAATTACTTTTTTAGTGTTACAGTCACCCCCTGCACTGGTTTTAATGATCTTCTTTAAATAAGGGCAATAAAAACTATCACCTTGCTGTATAAATATACAAAATGTACAATTAGTTTCACATCTTTTAGTGCTTTTCTCACATGGTCTAGGTTTAAATTCAACAAAACTTCTAATATTCCTGGCCTTCCTATAAACAAATGATGGGGCTTCACCTAAGATGTTAATCAGAAAGAAATATTATATAATAATAATATTATTGAAGAAAACTGGGACATTGTCACAGGAAACCCTTTTCTGATTAACATCTTAGGTGAAGCCCCATCATTTGTTTATAGGAATGTCATAGCTTATTAGCTATCTATTCTCATATACGTCAAGATCCCCTTCAAGGCTTTGCTATCAAAGTGAAGTTCGTGATATACATTTCTCAAACAGATAAATCAGTTATAATCAGACACTTGATTGATATTCTCTGTGTTTTGTTAATGTTAACAATCACTGAAAGAATACTGCCATTTATAAAGTTAGACAGAATATTTAATACAGATCACACAAATGTAAAATTTACTATGGTTGCATACCACAGGTCTGAAAGATAATTATTAATAATGAACAATGACCCTATCATGTGAGAAAGGAAAGTTTGGGAATAACAGTGATACCAGTTACACTTGTAAAAATGATGCATAAGCTTGCATTGCTAAAACAATGTCCACCCCATAGTGCCTTTTTTCAGGCAATACCAAACTGAAAGTACTTCCGACATAGCAAATCAAAACCAAGAAAATCTAAAGGTGTTACTGCTCAATGTTAGGAGTCTAAACAAAAAACTCCGCTCCCTAGAAGCTCTCTTCACTCTAAAGGATGCTGACATCTGTGCAGTCACTGACATATAGGTTAAAGCTGAGTACAGCACACTGGTAGTGCAAGGTTATATGCCTTCCACACATTTAGACCAGCTACTACATAGAGCGGGACTAAAGGTGGAGGTGTCTAAATTTACATCAAAAATAAATATACCTCAAAAGGCTGGTCAGACAGGACAATGCACTTCAATTTCTCCACATTCAAATCACCAAAGACAAAATCTAATACCGCTACCTTGCAAGGTATAGGTATCCCTCTATAACCCAGGAAAGCCGTACCATGTATTTAAACTTACTGGAAACACTCACCAATCAACTCAATACCATATTCATGGGCAACTACTGTTAAATGGGAATTATATAAAACACCAAACATACAGGCACAGATTCCTGGATTTTATAAACAAACTCCGTGGCCAGGGGTACAACCATACTGCATCTATAAGCTTCTGAGCCCCCAAGCCATTCTGTGTTGGAGGGAAGCCTTCTAGCTTAAAGCACTAGGTAGCCTATCTGCCCACAAAAGGAGTGGTTTCTGGTCCAGAAATTGTAGTTTATTGGCTGTTTGGGCAGTTTTTCCATCTCTTTTAACTTTCTGGTTTAAAAGCCCACATTTGCGTTTGTTTCCCGCCTTTCCTGTAACTAGTCTAGTCCAGATACAGATTTGCTGTATCCAGGATTGTTTGTAAGCTCCTGAGCAGTGCCAAAGTCTGCTCTTCAATTTTTCTCTTAGATCTGCTAGTTCTCTCCTATCCTGCAGTTTTACTAGCTTATTAATCTAGTACTTTACCAGACTTCTTGTAGCAATTATTGTAGCACACAAAAGTGCTACCAGCACTAAATGTTCTACAAGGAAATAGCTCCAGTACTTATTATTAATGCCCAGCCCTCCAGCCATGTCTAAATGTCAGTTCCCTGTGCTTTCTCCCATTAACCTGGTGAACTTGAGCATCCTGAGGCAATGTGGCAACTACCTCATGTACGCTGACAACCCTCTCCTCTTACCTCCCCCAACATTCAGACTTGCGAGAGATGCACTTATATATCCAAACTGGAAGCCACACACTCTCCAGCCAAGACCGGAATAGCTGATCAAGAGGAGAAGGTCAACACTTGCACCACACCACATGGAACACACAGCCCTCCAGAACACACACCAGCACTGCCTTCACATAAAAACACAAACCACACACCCACCTTCGTGCAGGCTCTCAATAAAAATCTACCCAAACAGCAGAGACCTCCAAGCCAGAAATGCACTCTAACACCACAACACAACACTAATCATGAGACACATAACTCGCCTAAACAGTGTGCCACTCAACCAAAGCCCCTAAGGCAAAACAGCATGCCCAACACACTAGTCATAGGTGACTCGATAATGAGACACACTGATGTCCCACTCACTAGGTTGAATAAGGAGAAAGTAACAGTCAGCTGCCTGTCAGGTGCCCGGATCTGCCACATAACGCATGCACTCAGGTCCCTCAATAGCAGGTACAAATATGACTCAGTGTACATGTGGGTGTGAATGATCTGATGCATACCTCCCTGGACTACATGAAAAAAGACATGGAGGGGATACTGGATTATGTAGCCCAGGCGGGTATGACCCTAGCCCTGAGCAGCATCCTATCATCACCCAGAATGATACCACTGTACAAGCAGAAAATAATTGAATTCAACAATTGGCTAAGTGTCTGGTGTCATTCTAAGGGGATCCAATATCTGTCTGCCTGGGATGACATAATTGACAGACCTCGATGCTTTGCCAGAGATGGCCTGCATCTGTCACCCCTGGTCTTCTGGATACTGGCCAAGGCTCTTGCCACCCTTATATTGCCTTTTTTAGGTGGTGTTCCAAAGACTAAATTACTGCCATAACAGCTACAAACAAATGCAATCTGAGGGTCATGCTGCTCAACGCCAGAAGGTTAAATATCAAAATGCACTCGCTCGAAGCACTCCTTAAAATGGAGAACATCTACATTTGTGCAGTAACAGAGACCTGGTTCAAAGCAGCAGAAAGTGCCCTGCACTACCAGACTACCTTTCGGCATCAGAACTTGGACCGAAGCTCCAAAGGCAGTGGTGTTTTCATATTCATAAAGGATGCGCACACCTCCAGACTGGTAGCCCAACATAACCCATCAGAGACACTTCAGGTGCAGCTAACACTGGGTAAGACAGCGATTCAGGTCGTAGTCTGCTATAGGTCCCCAACCATATCCCAAGACTCCTAAGCACCCTGGAGAATATTAGGGTCCGACCTAACACTCTCATACTGGGTGACTTCAATTACCCCACCATTAACTGGGGAAACTACTCATTTACCAATACACTTGCCCAACATTTCCTGGAATTCATTAATTCCAATGCCCTGGACCAGCATGTTCTTACCCCCGCTAGAGGTAGCAACATTCTTGACCTGGTCATTGCTAACAGGGGCGACCGTTGCTCTATACCAATAGTTAACTAATCCCTGGTTAGATCCGACCACAAACTAATCACCTTGGAAATCCACATCCCTCCCACCTCCCTCCCCTGCAAAGGTAACCACCATGAACAACTTCTCCAAAGCTAACTTTGGGCTCCTAAAAACAGAGGTGGCTAACTTGATGGTACTTATACAAATGAAGAATAGTTGCATGACCACCGAATCATATACCAATGCACTGTACGAACACGTACACAAATGCATGGATCTCACATGTCCAATAGAACCAAGACGCTCTCCTGCAAAAAAGGAAGCCAATCTGGTGGTCCCCTGCCATAAACAAACTCTACAACAGAAAGAGGAAACTGATGTGGAATAAAGTGAAGTCACAAGACTGGAAAATAAATTCACACCCATGTGGGTGTGAATGACCTGAGGCATATCTCACAGGACTACATGAAGACAGACATGATTGGGCACTCTGAATATGTGTCACAGACAGGTATGAACTTAGCAATGAGCAGCATTCTACTGTCTCCAAGGATGATGCCACAATACTAACAGAAAATAATAGACTTTAACAACTGGCTTGGCTACTGGTGTCATTCTAAACAGGTCCAGTGCTCGTCAGCCAGGAAGGACAGTTGACAGGCCACACTGTTTGTCAAGGATGGTCTTCACCTATTACCTCTAAGCTTTCGGATATTGGCCAAAATATTATCCACCAATATGGTGCCTTTTTTAGGCATTGCCAAACAGGCAAACCATCCAACATAATGAGAAGTTATGTACCTACCATAACGTTCCATGTTAGTTGTCTTCTTTCTTGCTGGATGGGTTGGGCCGATCCTCGGCTCCGACTCGACACTAAAGCTCAAGAGCTTATTTTACTGGCTCGAGGCAACCCTATATCCCATGATGCTAGGCAATAACTCCCCAGATCTCGTTTGGAAGCTGAAAAACCTAGCACAGACCAATAAAACAAAATCCTCCAACTGGAAGGAGGAGGAAGAGGAATAAAAGATAATTATTTACACTATATATATATATCCTAGGACACCTAGATAGTAAACAAAGGAATAAAAGGACCCTTCAAAGAAGGGAAGATCTTCTCGGTCTGTCCAGGCTAGGGGGATGGTGGGTGGGATGCAAGAAAGAAGTATGGTAGGTACATAACTTCTCAATGTTAAGTTGTCAATCTTGCCTTCATTCTTGCTGGATGGCGATGGCCCTAGCACCTTCATCCTGGGTGGCTTATTGGAACAGACTCTTAAGAATGGTGGAACCAAATGTTGCTCTGTCCCTGGAGGCCATGTCCAATTTGTAAAACAAAGGTATGAGGAGAGGACCATGTGGATGCACAGATCGTGTCTATTGGTAGTCTAGCTTGAAAAGCTGTAGATGTAGCTAGTGCTCTAGTTGAATGGGCTTTTGGCTTAGAAGATAATTCACTGCCTCTGAGTTGATAAATAGATGTAATCACAGAAGACAGCCATCTAGATAGGGTTACCTTGGAAACAGGAAGGCTTTTCTTACTTTCTGCATACGATCAAAACAGTTGATCAGATTTTCTTATTTGTTTAGTTCTATCCAGATAGTACCGGAGCTGGCGGTGAACATCTAGATAATGTAGCTTTTGCTCCGCTCTATTAGTATAGTTTGGGAAAAAAACTGGGAGATCAATTGATTGATTCAAATTTGTCTACGAAGCCACCTTGGATAAGAAGGATGGATTAGTCCTTAGAGGAAACTCTGTCTTTGTGGAAGATTAAGTAGGGAGGACGAATGCAAAGGGTGTGAAGCTCTGATACTCTCCCAGCAGAAGTAACGGCAACTAGGAAAAGTGTCTTCCATGAAAGAAATTTCAATGAACTGGAGACCGCAGGTTCAAAGGGGGGGAGAATTAAGGATGTTAAGACTAAATTAAGATCCCACTGAGGTGGAGGATCTTTGATCGGAGGCCTAAGTAAATATACACCTTTAAGGAAGGCTTTGCAAAGCTTATTGGACATGATATTGTGTTCCGATAAGCCTGTATGAAAATTCGATATGGCTGCCAACTGAACCTTTACTGTAGAGGCAGAAGACCCTGAATGAAAAAAAATTTCGGCTAGGAAGTCTAAGACCGAATGAATTGGGGCAGTAAAGGGATCTATATTCCTTGCCTTTGCCCAGAAGGAGAAACATTTCCATTTACTAGTGTAAATCTTTCTGGTGGAAGATTTAAGGGAAGCTACTATGATATCCCGGACGGGATTAGAAATCATAGGAAGCCTGGCTAAGGACGGAAGTGGAGCAACCAAGCAGTGAGGTTGAGAGAATGTAGGGATTGGTGCAGCTGCCCCGACTGATGGATCAGCAGATCTGGAGCTGGGTCCAGATGCCAAGGCTGCACCAAAAGATAATGATGTAGGAACGGAAACCATATCTGTTGAGGCCAATAAGGGGCAATGAGAATCAACTTGGCTCTCAAGGCGGTTGCTTTCTGAATTACTTGTGGAATTAGAGGAAAAGGTGGAAAGGCATAGAGAAGTCCCGAGGCCAATCTTGGACTAGGCGTCTCTGAGGATGGCCTGGAAGGGGAAGAGGGTGAAGAAGTCGGGGCATTTGCTGTTTTGGGATGTAGCAAAAAGATCGCAGCAAGGAAGACCCCACTTCTGAAAAATCTCTTCCGCTACCGATTGTTTGAGAGACCACGCATGAGTATGGCTCTGCTCAACCTGTCCGCTATGAAGTTGGACTTGGATATCGTTGCTATCAGAAACCGCTGAGAGGAGATCGCCCATTGCCAAAGTCTGAGTGCCTCTCGACACAGAGGATAGGACTTGGTTCCGCCCTGCTTGTTGATGTACCACACTACAGACATATTGTCCGTTTGAATTGCAATAGTTCCTAGGGGAAGAGAGTCGTGGAGGGCTTGCAACGTTAAAAGCACTGCTCTCATCTCTAGAACATTTATGTGCAGGTGGTGCTCGAAAGGTTGCCAAGTGCCATGGACCATCCTGCCCTGAAAATGCCCCCCCCCACCTGATCAGGGAGGCATCCGATGTCACCATGGCGAGACCGGGGGAGGAGGAACAAAGGGTCTACCCTGATGGACTTGAGGGGACAATATCCACCAGGACAGATGACTTTTGCAAGTTTGAGTTATCATGATCTTGTGGTTCATGGGGAGTTGCTGAAAAGACCATTGGGCGAACAGCATCCACTGTAGAAGACGCATGTGAAAAAGTGCAAGGAGAAGAAGTGTTATGGAGGCCGCCATAAGTCCCAATACTTTCAGGACAAACCTGGCCTGAATTTTGTCGCTCTGAAGAAGAATTTGGACATGGTTTTGAATATCTAAGACTCGTTGGTCTGTTAACTTTGCTGAAAGTTGTACGGTGTTCAAGTTGGCACCTATAAAGGTAACAGACTGACAAGGCAGACTTTTCAAAATTTATAGAGATTCCTAGCCCTCTGCAAATGTGAATGGTGTAAGCTGTGGCTTGGAGAAGTTGATGCCTGGTGGTGGCAGTGAGTAGCCAGTCGTCTAGATATGGAAACACCTGGAATCCTTGCCGTCTCAGGTGAGCCGTAACCGCTGCCATACATTTGGTGAACACTCTGGGGGCTGTAGTGAGACCAAAGGGCAGGGCTCTGAATTGGTAGTGACTGGCCCCCAGCCGAAAGCTGAGAAACCTTCTGGAGCGCCTGTGAATTTTGATGTGATAGTACGCATCCTGAAGGTCCATGGAGCACATCCAATTGTCCTTGCCCAGAAAGGGCAGAATCGACTGTAGCGTGACCATCCAGAATCTCGTTCTCTTTACAAACTTGTTCAGTTTGCTGAGATCTAATATTGGTCTCCAGTCCCCTGTCTTTTTCGGTACTAAAAAGAACCTTGAGTAGATTCCGGATCCTAGTCGGTCTGATGGGACTGGCTGAATGGCTCTTTTTGCTAACAGTTTTGATATTTCTAATACTCCTAGTTCCCTAGACCGGGTGGAACGTCTGGAAGGGTTCCCTTTTGTTGAATTGGGGTTTGGATAAAGGGAATTTTGTAACCCTCGGATATGATCGACTGTACCCATTTGTCTTGAGTAAGGGACAGCCAGGCTATTGGGTACAGCGACAATCTTCCCCCGACTGCCTCTGAAGGTGGACAATCGGGCAACATCTCAGGGATGCTGGAAGGGTTTGTCAGAGAGAGGCTCCCTGCTACCCTGGTTTTGCGGACCCCCTCTGCCCCTAGGGCAGCGTCTGTTGTTGTTACCCCCTCTGCCTCTGGGGGTAAACTGACCTCTTGCATCAGACGTGACTCCTTGAGATTTGTGGAACCACATTTTCCCACCCTTCTGACCCTTAGGGTATGGTCTTGAAGGGGTGGAGAAACAGACTCCTACGGCAGAAAGAGTCTTGCCATCTTTCTCGCATCTGGTCAAGGTGTCTTTGACTTGAGGTCCGAACAAAGCCGAACCATCAAAAGGGGAATTTGTGAAGGACGCCTTGAAAGGGTCCGCGAAATTACAAAGCCGCATCCAGGCGTAACGCCTTAAGCCACTCCTGTGCCTCGCGGCCCTACTACGCCATCGGCTGCATATGAAATCAGATGCATGGAGGAGTTAACAATCGAGTTCAGGGTTCCAAGCTGTGAGTTTATTTTATCCTGGGACCCAGCAGCTGATGGATCCTGTAAGACTTCTCCCAACTCTTTGAGAATATCTCTCTGAGTGAAGTGACACAGGTAATTCGGTGACCGCATGGCAAAGGTCGCTGAAGAAAGCATCCGCCGGTACACCTTTTGTCAGGAATTGCTTGTCGACTGGTGCTGTAATAAATTTAGATGGCCTCCGAGGGGTGGGTTCCACTGAATCCAGGGCCGACCATGCCTTCCAAGCCACTACTTCCATAAGGGGGTCGAAAGGCGGAGACACCCAGGAGGTGGGGCCAAGTACACTCTGAAGGATTAAGGGAAGACCAGTTCCCCTCTGCTTCAGGATTTCCAGGATGTCTGAGAAAGAAACATCCTCAGAGGGGGACTTTGGGGATCCCTCCGACTCATCCAAGTCGGTGTCAGATGTAATAGACTCAGGGGAGTCCACATGCTTCCTCTTACATGTCCTCTTACACGGAGGCTCCGCTGACAGGTCAGGAGAAGCCTCGGAACAGGAAGAAATTCCCAGTGGGGAAACCTGAGGCGATGGATCTCTGGGTCCCGGAGCAAGAGAGTGATAAGAGACATCAGCAGGCACTGTAGTGGGAGGAGCTGATGGAGCTGACCGTTGACTAAGCCCTGGGCATCACCTTGAAGGCTCCCTTATCAGAAAGTCCAGAGGGCCCCCGCTCCGAAGAGGTAGGAACCCCAGGGCCGCACCGACAGGGAAGGCTCCGAGGCCGATGTCGGGGCCGAGCTCACCAGCGCCGACGCTCCGAGAGGGAGAACAGGGTCGGACAATGGTCCGATGACAGTCGCCCCCTCGGAGCCGAGAGAGATCAGGCGCCCGGATCCCTCCAATGAAGGTATCAAAGAGGAGATCGGAGGAAAGGCAAGAGGGGGAAAGGGAGGGGTCGGCTCCGACGCCGCAACAGTCACGGCTCCGAGGAGCTCCGGCTCCCAACTCTGAGGGAGAGTCGAAGGAGGAAAAATAGGTGTAGTCGAAATAGCCACCATCTGATGAGACAGGCTAGAGATCATCTGGGCCAGTGCCTGAGACTTTAATAGCCTACTTACCACTCTCTCAAGGTCGTGATCTGAAAGTCTGGACGACCGAGAAGATCAGCTCCGATGGCTCCGCTCCGAGAGCAGGGGAGATCTCGGAGCCGAATGGATGGACTCCAATGAAGGGGATCTTGACCTCTTCTTAGATGTAGCCAACGGAGCCGAAGACACGTCAGCTCTGGCCGGAGACGACAGCGCAAGCAAGGGCTCAGAGGTAATGGCACCGAGTGGTGCCAAGACTGGAACTTGTGACTCAAGGGGATCATCTCCAGCCGGAGCCGATCTAGGCACAGACAAGGAGCCAGCAGCCGAAGGCTTCGTTACTGAGCGGTTTTGCAGACTTGAGGGCCTCCCGATGCAGACTTAGTCGGAGCCCTCCTAAGTATCAGTTTATTCCTGCGCTCCTGCAGGACTCTTGGACTGAATGCATGACATACTGAACAAGAGTCCTGCCCCAGGCAGTAAACACAAGAAGTGTGACCGTCTGTCAGAGACATTTTCTGACAGCGTCACACTTCTTGAGACCTTAGCTTCTTTAAGTTCCTTCAACATAACAGTGTCGAGGGTTACCAAAAGCAGCAGAAAACACACACACACACACACACACACACACACACACACACACACACACACACACACACACACACTCCCGAAAATTATAATTTAACAATAAAATATTAATAGGGATACTGACACACCCAAACACTCCACAGGATCCCTAAGAAAAAACAGGAAAGGGGCAGGCTTAAGGCCTAACCTAAAAATGGAGGGGGAGGGATATAGGGATAAAAAAGGGAAGGTATAAAAAAGTAATAAAGTTAAGGGTAGCTAGTTAACTATGAAAGAAATAACTAGGTAGAAATTTTTTCTCAAAAAAGGTGACTGAACACACTATATCTAAGACTTACCAAGAGCCGGTAAAAAAACGCACCTCGCAAGTGAAAGCGGCAAACGAGATCTGGGGAGTTATTGCCTAGCATCATGGGATATAGGGTTGCCTCGAGCCAGTAAAATAAGCTCTCGAGCTTTAGTAAGTGTCCGAGTCGGAGCCAAGGATCGGCTCCGAACCCATCCAGCAAGAATGAAGGCAAGATTGACAACTTAACATTAAAAGCTGGCTACTTAGGACAAGCTAAAGGTGTTACTGCTCAATACTAGGAGTCACAACAAGAAAATGCACTCCCTGGAAGCTCTCCTCCCTGGAGAAAGCTGATGTCTGTGTAGTTACTGAAACATGGTTCAAAGCCATGGAAAACACTCCAGCAGTGCATGGCTAAACACCTTTCATACTTTTCAACCGCCCACTGAATATGAAAGAGCAACAGGTGGAAGTATTATCTATCGCCATAAAGAATAAGCACACATTATGGCTGGTCAAACAGTATGACGAGCTTGAGCTACTCCATGTCCAATTCAACATTGGAAAACTCCAGTACCATATTCCTGATGGCTAGATAGAGGTCCCTCACTGGAAACCCATACATCATACCTGAACTTACTAGAAGCATTCACCATTCAACCCAATACCCCACTCATGGATGATTTTAACTGCACCTCCATTAATAAGGAGGCATATATGACCACTAACATGCAGGCCCAATGATTTCTTAGCTTTGTAAATTCAAATGTCCTGGAGAAGCTATTCAGCAGTCCCACTGATGGGACAAATTTTAGATCTGGTACTCACAAATATGGAAGAGTGCTGCACCCCCCCCCCCCCAGTGTGATGTCCTCAGTGGTAAAATCAGATCACAAAGCGATCTCCCTCAAAATAAATCTAAAACTAGATCCCCAACTAACACAAAAAAGTAAGAACTTCTCTAAGGTAAATTACCCCCTATTAAGGGATGGCACAGCTAGTTTCCAAGCTCTCCAAGCTCTCCCAAACCAATAAAACACAGAAACCTACACAGAGGCATACACAAAAGCCCTGTATGACCATACAAACAACTGCATAGAAACTGCAGTACCAGAAAGAAATAAACCCAGGTCAAACCACAATAAACACCCACCCTAGTGGACCCCTGTTAGTAATAGGTTGTACAACAAAAGAAAGATGATACTGTTCAGAACTAAAAGGGAATGTGCAAAACAGAGCAAAATGTCCCTCATTAGTCTAAACAAGCAAATCAGGAACTAGTCAAGTCTCTGAAACAGACTATGAGGTAAAAGCAGCCTTCAAAGCTAAAGATAACTATACGGCATTTTTCAGTTATGTCAGCAGTCTTAAGGGTAACACCCAACAATGTGTGGAATTAGTTGTAGATGGCATCACCTATACTCAGCCAGAAAATATAGCAAATCTTCTGGCCAATAAATTCAGCTCTAATTTCATCTCCCAGTCACTCCCAGTTCTGCCCCAAGAAATACCTTCCACCACTCCACTGCCAATTATCACCAAAGAAAAAGGCTGCCACTGTGCTCTCTAAAGCAAAAACATGTTTTCTACGGGACCTGATGATATACCAAGCTGCCTGTTAAACAGCTTAAATCAGTACTTATCACGTTCATTAGGATCTCTAATCACGTCTTCCAGACTAACTTTTTCCCAGCAGAGTGGAAGGCAGCAACAGTTATCCCTCTGCATAAAGAGGGGGCCATCTACTGACCCAGAAAATTACAGACCCACAGCAATGTAAGAATATGGAAAGAATAATCGTGGACTTGATAAAAAATGACATAGGAAACCTCCAAACACTGGATCTGACACAATCTGGCTTTGTCAAGGGCAGGTCAAGCCTACTGAATCCAGTGGATTTCTTTGAGAAAGTCACTAAGGCCATGGATGATGGCAAACCAGTACATACTGCCTACCTCAACCTGGCCAAGGTTTATGGCACAATTCCTCACTCCGGTATTATAAATAAACTCACAAAACTGGAAAAAAATCCCTACACCACCAGATGGATAGCCAACTCGCTCACGGACTGGACACATGGTTGAAGTAGGTGAATGCAGATACAGCAAGAGACCAGTTACTAGTGGCATGCCACAGGGTTCAGTGTTGGGAGCATTCCTGTTTGGAATATACTTTTTAGGAGTCAAGGCTACTGTGGAAGTCCCTGGATGACAAAGTTTGCTGACAAGTGCAAGCTGGGGGCAATCACTGAATCCCCCAGTGATGTATATATTCTTCAAAAGGGTCTAGATCAGACAAATGATTGGTGCCAGAATTATGGCCTGAAATTAAATGGAAAAAAATGCATTATCACACTCTTTGGGAAATTGAATACCCCTGCAAATTACAGCATCAACAACACTCCACTTAACAGCTGACTCAGATGTCGAGATCTAGGTACACAAATAGAAGGTAGTCTGAACTTTGACCATCATGTATCCACAGTGGTGAGGAAGTCCTTCTATGTGGCACATCTTATAAGTAAAGGTATGGAATACAGATCCATGGAAATTATAGCCCTGCTGTAGTTAGCCTAATAAGACCAATAATCAAGTACAATGCACCACTTGGTATGTACTTCACTAGGCACTTACAACAGCTGGAGTGACCTCAGAGGTTCCTCACAAATAAAATACAGGATATAACCAACATGTCCTATGCAGATAGACTACAAGCCACATTCCTTTACTCTGTCTCCTACCAACTATTAAGGGGTGATCTAAGCCTGACCTACAAGGCACTCACAAATCCAATCCTGATGGAGCTGCTACACATCTGCAAGTCAAATAGCATGAGGGTCACCCGATCTAAGGATCTAAACTTAGAAAAACATGCTGTAGAGAGAAATGTGTATTTCAGAGATTGCCCCTTCTTTGGAACAGGCTTCCTATTCACATTAAGCATAGCCCTTCCTTTGCCCTCTTCATACTCAGTTTGGATCAATAAATGAGGAATCATGAAATTCACACCTGGGGTAGTGCTTATGTCTCTTATGGACAGGGGCAATCAGTATAAGATACTCAAAGCACAGGCACAAATCCATGCCATCCTCTTGCATCTAGGGGCCATACATTAGGCACAATCAGGTTATACTGGCTAGGCTTGTAAGGGCCTTTAAGTCGTTAGCCTAGTAATCTCCTATGAACCTATGAAGAAAAAGAGGCTGCGACAGATTGGACTTTTGATGACTTTGTTAAACTTGTGGATGGACTGTAAAGTATATACTCCTCTTTATGTCATAAGTGTTTAGAAAGACATTAAGAGGAAAAAAGTAAGTAAGGCAAATTTTTATACTTAATAGTATTTGTATAAAACATTTCATGATATTAACTGCATGCAGATTTGTGTAGTATGTTGTCACGGCTATCTTAAAAGTGGGGGTGTAGGTAAGTCTTTTCAGTAACTGTTGTATGTGATAAAGATATTAAAGTAAACAGGTGTTTTGTTTTTAAGTTATAAGAAATATAGGCATTACAATGTAAAAAGTAGGAAAAGGCTGGACAAAAGCAAGTTTAATATGCTGTAATCTTGGGCTGTTGGGGTGGGGGATGGAGTATACAACTGATTATATGTACAGTTGTTGGGATGTTTCTTTTATTTTTGCATAGCATAAAGTCTGGATTATTGCCCTTGGCTTAATCTAAATCATTTTCTGTAAGCAAGTAGGCATGGAACTTGAGACAAGATGAAGAGTGCCATAAGAAGTTTCAGGTTCTTGCATAAGCAATGATACTGGCTTGTTTTTTTCCCCTTTAGCAAATGTTAAGTGGGTTAAGAAGTCTGCACCTGAAGGCAGTTGAACATTCTGTTTGTTTGTTTCCATGGAAACAAACTGCCTGCAGTTCAAGCAATTAATCTTGAGAGTTCTGAACATTGTGTTTTTAGGGAAATAGAACATTTAACGGAACAAGGGCAAACATTTAAAGGAACAAGGGCAAGCAGTTCAGTAAAAATTGCAGTTTGAAACTACTGGGAGTGAATAAGATGTAACAGCTTCCCTAGCAGCCTTAAGATATCAATGCATTTAATAAAACAGTGTATACGTTATTTTTATTTAAAAATGGACAGTGCATCTTTTCTTAAGACTAAATTATGGTGTTTTCTGAAAGCATACACACTGTTTTTCACATCTAGAAAGGGAAAAAAGATAAGAACAGACAGCAATCAGTGTAAAAGGAAGTATAAGTTGTAACATGCACTTTAGCTTGAATAACCTTAATTTTAGGTTAGTTAATACCTGTGGGTGCAGCTATTGATTTGGGGCAATTGTTTCTGTCGGGGGGGGGGGTTAAACTTCATTTATTGAAGATGTGTATAGATATGTGTGTCTGTTCTAAGTTAATAGGTTATGAGGATGTTTTGAAAATGTATTTGCTTTTTTTTTTTTTTTTTTTTTGAGGGTTTTCATTAAAACAAAAAAGTCTTGAAAAATGTGACATAGGTTAAAATGGAGATGACACGAAACAACTATACAAAAGATCAACCTACCAAACGTTAGCTTGTGCTTGAAACACAAAATATAGAAATACACATTCAAAAAAGCTGCCATGTATAACAGGTGGGTGCAATAACATCATAATGGCTGTATAGCCATGTTCTTCTTCCTGTTCATCTCCATCCCCCAATACCACACTCTGGTTCAAGTCCAAGGTACTCCTGATTCTTCTAGTCAACTTCTGTGCATTTTTCTGTGCAAAAATAAGAGAAAACATCTCAACTCTACATATAATAAGTGACTTTTACACTATTTGTTTTTATTTGCAACAGTTGCAAAAGGGGAAAATATAACAAAACAGGGTCCTTACAGGTAGATACAAAAACGGTAAAAGTACTGAATTATAACAAATGCAGAGTACAAGAGCAATGCTGCAGGAGCTACAATTGGAAAGAAATGAGCCTGTGAATTTGATTAAAAAAAAGGATCTCACGATGGATATTCAGCAGAATACCAGGGACAAAAGAAAAGAGGAGTAATTATACTAATTTCTAGAACAGCTCTAAGAGTGACAGAAGAGGAAAAAAGATAATAATGGTAGATTTCTGGTAGTAAGGGGATACGTATTTGAATTCCACCAAAATCTATTATGCAGTTTAAGAAAATTTCGGGAGAAATACACTTTCAGCAGGGACCATAACTTACAAGTGGGGAATGGAACTTGACTTGCAACAGTGAGGCTGCATCTAAGGGGACCCAGAAGAGAAAATACAACAACAAAGGTAGATTTTGGCAGGAATTTATGAAAATATTTGTTATGGAAGATGTACATTCAGTAGTAGGAAATGAGAGAGAATTTACATATCATTGCACAAGTTACCATAACTATTATTCACAGGAACATGTGGATTTAATTGAAAGCTTTGACACACATCCAATAACTATTTCAGGTCATACAACAATAAAAACACAGGGTAATAAAAATGAGACCCTAGCACTTTCCTACCCACTTGTAAAAAATAGAGGAATTTAAGGACTGAGTATTGGAAATTATTCAAGAGTTAGTAGGGAAGACATAAAGTACTCCAGAAGGTATAGCTAGTAAGTGGGATAAAATGAAAATGGACCTTAAAAACAAGGTAGAAATAAAATAAAAACAGATGTGGTTATGAAGTAATATGGATGATTTAGATGGGGCTGATTAACTACTTCAGAATATGAGGAATCTTATAGAACAAAAAGAGGCACAACTACAGAGTGCAAAACAGAAAATAAGGGAGTACCAATTTGGATAATATACACGAGTTTAGAAATACTGCCGTTAACTGTTTTTTTTTGACAATAACTCCAGAGCACAAAATAATTTTAGCACAATGACTTGGGCAACAAAAAGTAGAAAGGGTTGTCACCAAATTTAGGGAGCCTATAACAAGAAAAATAACCAGAGATCCTTTAGAGGCATTAGAGACATTTTGGAAATTTTATGAAAATTTGTATAAAGCAGAGAAATATGGAAATCAAGAAAGAGCACAAATGGAAATATTTATGGAAGACGTAAGCATGCCAAGGTTAGAAGTAGATGAGGCTCAACAATTAACAGTTAAGAAAGGAGGAGATGAGATAAAAACACTGATGAATAATCAATCTGCAGAAAACTCTCCAGGAACAGAAGGAATTCTCATCTAAGTTTAGAGGTTAGGAGGGAAGAATGTGATAAACATCTGGAAGGTTTGGTTTAACAGTATTCTAAATGGAGGGAAAGCACCAACATCTTGGAAGAAAGTTGTGGTTGTTGACATATATAAAGATGGTAAAGACCCATCAGACCCAGCTTCATATGGACCCATTTATAATCATGGTTTAAATTTGAAGTGTTTTTAGGTTTATAGGTGTTTACTAGGCCAACGACCACAAGATCCTTTTTAAGTCTAGCCATGCATCCCAAATCTCTGACAAGTACTGATACCCTTGATAAGTATAAGCATGGGCCTGGGAGATAAACCATTTACAGGTTAACTGTTTGCATTAGAGACATAGGTGCCAAACCAAGGATGAATTTCCAGTTTCCCATCCAATTGTCCAAATTGCACTTCAACTGGTTTAGGGAGGAACTCTGCTTCACATGGATGGGGAGTCTGTTCCATAGACAGGGTAGTCTCTAGGATACATACCTATCTCTCCAGCAGGTCCTATTTATTTCACAGGCAAGGTTTAAGTCTTTCGAATAGGTAATTCTAGTACTGTTTGTTTTGTGGATCTGCAGGAGGTCCATCAAAGTGGGGTCTGACAATGCCCTGCATGCCAGGCATAGATCTCCCCTCAAAAGCCTGTAGGAGATAGAATGCAGGGATATGGCCTTGAGGCCGTCTGCATAGGACATATTACTTATGCCCTGTATTCTTTTAGTGAGGAACCTCTGTGGACTTTCCAGTTGTTGGATATGCCTTGTCTAAACAAGCTAGAATAATGGCAAAGGTGTTGCCAAAATTGTTGGATAGGTTTACAGGTTAGTACTAGGCTAACTGCCCTTGTGGACCATTTTAAGCCTAGCCAATTACCCTGTGTAAGAATCAAACCCTGCATCTTGTTGTCTGTAAGGTAAACAATTTAACCTTTATGCCAACTTCCGACCTATAGGTAGATATAAGTCAATGTGGTTTTGTGGAGAGGAGGTAAACATCTGACAACAGCGGTACAACAAAGATGACTCAGAGGGATGCAGAATATAAGAAAATATTGCGTCATGATGCAGTGAAAGCATTTGACAGAGTAAGCTGGGATTTTATGAGTAGCGCAATGGAACCCTTTGAATTCCCTGATACAATTATAAGATTATTTATATTTATTTAATAAGATTAATTTATTTATTTAACATTTGTTTACTGGGGAAGTCCGGCTGGGGAAGTTTGCTCATTTTCTGAGAAGGCAGGGGAGAAAAGCTCCACATAATAGCAACCTAACAGTCAGTATTTTAAACTATAGTGAAAATCAGAGAAATGATAGTAATAAATCACATAGTAACACATATTATCACAGTTCAAGGTAGTAATAAAGCTAATAACACATTTAACAAGTAACAAGGAATCATTCAGTGGAGTAGTGTCTCAATGATATAATAGCTTAATATACAATGCAATAGCATCTTGGATATGCCTGTTTGGTATTGTAAATTGTTATGCTTAATGTTGTTATACTTATAATCACATAGGATCAGTAAGCAAATAGAGATATCTTTACTTCTTAGTCCAGGTATTCCCTACAACTCTCAGCACCCAACCAAAAGTGAGCATATCTCTACTTCTCACCCTCTGAACTTGCCAACAATATTTGCCTGACTCAGATAAACCTGAATGGACTGATCTCAACTCAGCAATCCAGTAACTTTTAGAAACAAATGTGCATTTCTATTGTGGTGTAGTACGGTCTGATAAAGTGCACTTGTTAAAGGGAATTGCACACTTCTGTGGGTCAGTGCAGCTTCTCTTCTTTCCCTCTCAGGTCCCCTGTTTTCTTTTTTTAATTCTAGCAACTTTTTAGTTTTTAGCAGAAAGTAAGACATAGGTTCACTATTTAAATCTGTGCAAAGAATAGCTGAAGTCTCTGTAGTAGAATGAAATTTTTTTTCTCCTTTTCTTTCTTATGCCTAGTTATACCTCATTCCACCTACCTATTGACCTGGTAGGTAACTGCTGATTGCTTCGTGTACTCAGTGATTTGATAGTCATTTCTCAGCCTCAACCCACTCCATTCGCCCTCGCTATGCTTGGGCTCACTCTGCTCCTCTACCCTCCCCCCATTCCTACCCACCCCCATATCATTTCCTTTACACTTATCTCTCCGTCTCCCCTCCCCTCAATCTCCTCCCCTTCCTGTCCCCTGGTCCAATCCCAACAAGTACCACCTCATACTTATCTATTAACCAGCACTTACCTTGCATCTACTACACCTCATTTATTCTAGCTTCTCTTCTTCTTTCGGCTTTTCCCAGTTAGGGGTTGCCACAGTGGATCACCTATCCGCTCATGATTGGCAGTGGAGTTTTACGGTGTCGAGTTGCCAGCCCGGCGCCCAACCATCCACAGAAGGCACACACTCATGCCTAGGGTCAATTTAGAGTGTCTAATCCACCTACAGCATGTCTTTGGGATGTGGGAGGAAACAGGAGCACCTGGAGGAAACCCACATGACCACAGGGAGGACATGCAGACTCCGCACAGAAGGAACCCCAGCCGAGGATCAAACCGGAGAAACTCTTGCTGTGAGGCGGCAATGCTAACTGCTGCACCACTGTGGCCTCCCCTTGTTCTAGCTCCTCTACTTGTGATTATTCCTTTTAATTTTGTCTTACTTGGATTTCCTTTAAATACTATCTGTGTAACTAATCTACTTAAATTTTCCTCCTGCCCAACACTACTAGCCTATGTCACTAAGATGCTCAAATTAATCCTAACCTTCCTCCAATATGCTTCCATTACTTCTACTTTCCCTTTTTATCTCCTATAATATTCAGCTGACACCAATATATCCAGCCCCCACACTCAGTCATCCTAATGTCCACCCAAATCCTCTTCACTCTTTCACAATCTGCTTGTTCTTCTTTCCTACCCATACTCTCCTTCCTAGATTTAAAATTCCTCCTTCCACCACTCACTTTAAGTATTCTATCCACTACTCCTTCCTCTATAACTACAATATCATCTCTATAACCCTATTACTATCAGGTGATAGTCATCCAAATCCTGGCCCAAACACCACCTCTCCTATCATCAATTACACTGTCCCAAACGCAGGACACCTTACTTCTCCCAACAAACATACATATTTTTATTCTATGGATATTAGAAGTGTGTTAAACAAAATCAGTGAATTCCAGGCCTGGATGTCAAACTATACCCCTGACATTATTGTCCTTATATAAACGTGGTTAAAACCACATAATCCTGACAGAGACATCCTCCCTCCAGGTTACAATATATTTAGAGTTGATCGCCAAAAGAAAAAGGGGAGTGGAGTAGCCATTGCCTACTCCAACCATCTTACTCTAACATCTCTAGATAAACCAATCCCATCCTTTCGACCTACTATAATCCTAATTGCCAACCTCAAACTTAATTATATAACAGTCACCATAGCAGCTATTTACATACCCCCAGGAGAGAACATTCCCTTACTGGAAAATATTCTCTTCTACCTTTCTCAGCACATAAATAATGAGATCATCCTCCTTGGAGATATATATAAATATATATAAACTGGATATCCTTCTGCTCTCCACACTCCACCCAATGTATTAACTTGTATGGTTTTACTCAACTTATCTCTACACCCACCTATGTTAACAAATCTCACAACTCTGGCTCACTTATTGACTGAATACTAGTCATGGATCCACTCAAATATCATAAGCCTGCAACACTACCTGACTCCCTAAGTGATCACTCTCCAGTAAAAGTTCTAGGATTCTCTCCTCACTTCTCCAGACCACATAGGTCAGACATACAATGTCACAAACTATCCAACTTCTATCCAGACACATTTAAATCCATCCTTTTCAAAATTAACTGATCTTTTCTGACCCAGCTTCCTCTAGACAATGCAGTACAGTCATTTAACTCAACATTCCTAAATATTTTTAACTCACTGGCACCTTTGCTCACAGTGCATGTTAAATCAAACATATCCCCCTGGTTAACTAAGACTACCTGCACTCTGATAAAAACAAGAGAAAGGATGTGGAAGAAATGGGTACAAACCAAGCTCCCCATTCACTTAGAAAAATATAAAGAACTTGGAAATCTGACAAAAACACATTAATAAAGACAAAAAAGACTTCTGCTATAACCCACCTTCTGACAAAAGATCAAATCCAAAGAAATGTTGGCACTCCATAAATCAAATACACACACTGGCAACCCTTCATCTCCTAACCCATACCCAACAAATACATCACAAGAAACTGCATCCATCTTCAATTCCTATTTCATTGGATCCATTAGGAAGATGGTAGTTTCAGACCCCTCCAATATCAACACTATAAATCATTCTAACCCCTCTCCTAGTCTAAATCCTACTAATACCTTTTCTCTCAAGCCTATACTTAACAGCTACATTAAATCTTTACTCTCTAAACTAAAACCCTGTTTTACATCTGCTGATGACTTACCTTCCTACTTTCTGTATCTATTCTAAATAACTGCTCCATCTCAAAGTCAAAATTTCCCACTATCTGAAAAGAATTCTCCACTTTACCAATACACAAAGGAGGTAATTCCACATAAATATCCAATTTCAGACCTACAGCTATCCCCTCACCCCTCTCAAAAATATTAGACAAATGCATACACAAGCAAATCATGCAATACTTACTCCAAGAAAATCTCTTCACTCCTACACAACATGGATTGTATTCTAAACACAGTACCACTACTGCCCTCCTATCCTTCCTCAACACTATTTCTCTTGCCAGAGATATCAATTAAACTAGTCTCATGCTTATTTCTAGATCTTTCCAAAGCATTTGATACAGTCTCTTACTCCCTTCTGAATAAACTGTTTAGCCTCAATTTCTCTTCCACTACTATTGCCTGGTTTTCTAGTTATCTATCTGATGGACTACAATCTGTAAAGTGGCTCTCTGCTCTCTCCGCCCCTTTACCTGTCAAAATGGGTGTTCTCCAGGGATCTATTATTGGCCCATTACTTATCAATATCTTTACTAACCTACTCTACACTTCTTGCCCTCGGTCATCCCTTATCCAATATGCTGATGACTCTACAGTCAACCACTGCAAATACACTGTCCAACCTAACTTCTGTTACTCAGACATCCTTTAACTCAGTCAAAACCTGGCTCTAATAACCAGCTAATTCTGAATACTAAAAAAACTAAAAACTCTTACTTTTTCTTCCTAAAAACTTAAACCATCTTAAATCTACTTTCTCAATCCATTCTCTAAATAACACACCGATCAAAATCAAAGCTAATAGAAAACTCTTAGGAGTCATTATAGATGCCCAGCTGAAATTTGATTTGCACGTTAATAACTGCATTAAAAACCCCATCTAAAACTTGGTCTCTTACATAGAAATAAAAAGCTTCTCACTACCAAAGTTAAAGTATACCTCTCCCATGCATACCTGCTACTAAGCCTACTGTATAGCTCACAAATCAGTTGGCAAGACACCCATCCAAGTTATAGCTATCTATAGACCCCCCTCCATGACTCAGGGTACCCACTCCTCTTACCTGGATCTACTAGACTCCATCAAGGTACCCCCCCCAACACCCTGATCACTGGTGACCTCAACTACCCCCCACAGACTGGGTGAACTATTCTTGCACTAACACACTGTCTCAACTATTCCTCAACTTCATCAATTCTAATGCACTAGACCAGCTCGTCTCATCCCCCACAAGGGGAGATAACATTCTGGACTTGGTTATCACCAACATGGGTGACTGCTGCACCACTCCCATAGTATGTCCTTTCCTGGTTAGATCAGATAATCGAATTATCTCATTCAAAGTTTCTATCCCACCCAACCCCAGCCAAAATCAAGCTAAAAAACTTCTCAAAAGCTGACTACAACCTCCTAAGGGCAGGTATCTGTAGCATCACACCACCGCGTCCCCAGAGAATGCAGACAACTATGCTGAACAGTACGCCAATGCAGTTTACATGCACCTGTACAACTGCAATAGAACCAAAACCTGCTCCTGAAGGAAACACAAACCTGTTTGGTGGACATCCTCTACCAACAGGCTTTACAACAAAAGGACAAATCTGTTGTCAAAGGGTAAAGGGGAACAAATTCCAAATTGGAAAAACTCCCTTCTTAACCTCAACAAGCAAATTAGGTCACTAGTGAAAACCTCTGAGGCCAATTATGAATCAAAACTAGCCTCCATAACAAAGGGAAGCCATAAAGTCTTCTTCAATTTCGTCAGGAACCTCCATGGTAAAGCCCAGGTTTGTTCTGAATTAGTACTTAACAGAATCACTTAGACTGATCCTGTTGACTTAGCCAACCTGCTTAGCAGATAGGTTCAGCTCAAACTTCACCCCTTATCCCCCCTAAAGGCCCTTCTACATCCTCGATACTTGTCCTGCACCTCACATCTTTGTAGATCAAGTGTTACAGGCCCTATCCAAGGCAAAAAAACACTGCTTTCATGGGACCTGAAAGTATCCCAGGATGTATTCTGCACACCTCCAGTAAGAACTGGCTTTGCCATTGAGCACCCTATTCAACCACAGCCTACATACTGCCTTCATTCCAGCAGAGTGGAGAACTGCCATTGTCATTCCCTTGCACAAAGGTGGTGCCACTTCTGATCCTGGAAACTATCGCCCCATTAGCTTGCCAAGTCTGATCTGGAAAGCCATAGAGTGTATTATTATAGATCTCATAAACAAGGACATAGGCAATGTCCAAGCACTTGACCCCACCCAGTTCAGATTCGTCAAGAGCAGATCTTGCCTGGTGAATCTGGTTGACTTCCTTGAGACTGTCACTAAAGCCCTGGATGAAGGAAAGTTAGCACATACAGCTTACTTTGACTTGGCCAAGGCCTTTGACACAATCCCCCACCTGAGCATTATCAAAAAACTAACACAACTTGGTGTAAATCCCTATCTCATCAAGTGGGTGGCCAACTGGCTCACCGACAGGACCCTCAAAGTCAAAATAGGCACATCCACCTCTGATCGCAGACCTGTCACTAGTAGAGTTCCCCACGGATCTATCCTGGGACCCCTACTGTTTGGCATCTATTCCTCAGAGGTACAGGCAAAGACAAAAGGCCTGTGTCTGACCAAGTTTGCCGACGACTGTAAGCTGGGTGCTGTCATTGACTCCCCAAACAATTTTATCATACTGCAAGAGGGTCTTACAGCAGCTAATGACTGGTGCCAAAGTCATGGTCTCAAGCTAAATGCAAAAAGTATGTCATCATTCTATTCGGCAAAAACATGACCCCTACTGATTACCACATCAACAGCAACCCCCTAAACTCACAACCTGTGGTGGGAGACCTGGGCACTCAGGTCGATAACCTCACATTCAACCATCATGTAGCAGCAGTGGTCAGAAACGCCTGTTACTTTGTTTATCTCGTAAGTAAAGGGATTGCATCCAGAAAAAAATGAGGTTATTACCTCTCTATACTCCTTCCTCATTAGACCAATAACTGAGTATAACGCCCCATTTGGGATGTACCTCTCCAAACATCTGCACCAACTGGAAAGGCCACTGAAATGCCTTACAAAGAGAATTCATGGCCTCCAACACCTGTCCTATACAGACAGGCTCAAATCACTATCACTCTAATCGGTATCATAAAGATTGCTCAGGGGTGATCTGTGTCTCACCTACAAGGCAATCTCAGACCCTGCCCTACTACAGATGCTCCACATCTGTAAATCTAACTCCTCATGCACTACCCGCTCAAAAGGCCTAACATAATATGCGACATTAACAAAACCTGTTGGAGAGAAGGGTTTGTCTCCCAGAGGCTGTCTCATCTCTGGAATACACTTCCCATACACGTCAGAGCACCTCACTGACCCTCTTCAAGTGCAAGCTTGATGAGTGGATGGGAAACCACAAATTCATCCCATGGGTTCCACCTGTGTCCCTCATTCATAGGTTCATAGGTAGGTACTAGGCTATTGGCCCTGGGACCTATACAAGCCCAGCCAAAAAGGTACCCTGGCTTTTGCCATCCAAGAAAATTATTTTCCTGTGCCACTGTCGAGCAGAGCCACAGAGGTGATCCCTGGGGTGAATTTCCTATTTCCCATCCAATCATCAAGATTTTTCTTGAAGCGTGCTAATGAGGAGCTTTGTTTGATATAGATAGGTAGTTTATTCCAGAGTATGGGAAGTCTCTGTGACAGGAATCAATCCCTCCGGCAAGTTCTTTTTATTGTAGTGACAAGGTTTAGGTCCCTAGAGCATGTAGCTCGGAGGGATTGGGATTTCTTAAAGTGGAGCCTGTCCAACAGCTCTGGGTTTGACATAGCTTTGTATGTTAGGCAGAGATCACCTCTGAGTAGGCGATATGCAACAGAGTAAAGCTGGAGTTTTTTGAGACGGTCTGCGTAGGGCATCTGTTTGAGGCTGGTAATCCTCTTAGTGAGGTATTTCTGCGGCCTTTCCAGTTGTTGTTGATGTCTTGTGAGGTACATACCAAAAGGGGCGTTGTACTCTATAATGGGTCTAATGAGTGATGAGTAGAGAGGAACAATGACCTCTTTTTTTCTTGATGAGAAATCTTTTGTGATGAGGTGTGCCATGTAGAAGGATGTCCTGACTACTGTGGCGATGTGATTATCAAAGTAGAGACTACTGTCCACCTGTGTCCCAAGGTCTCTTATCAGACTTTCAGTGTTAAGTACACTACCGCCTATGTTGTAGTTCATGGGTACAGAGTTTTTACCAAAGGGGATGACAATGCACTTTTTGGCACTGAGCTTGAGGCCATGGCTTTGACACCAGGCATCTGCCTCAGTGAGGCCCTTTTGTAGGATGTCCACATTGTTAGGAGTTTCAGTTATGGCTCCTAGTTTGCAGTCATCTGCGAACTTCATTAGCCAAAGACCTTCTGTGTTAGCCTGTACTTCAGAGAAGTAGATACCAAACAGGAGAGGACCCAGGACTGAACCCTGTGGTACTCCACTTGTCACTGGTCTGAAGTCGGATTTGGAGTCTGCTACTTTCACAGTGTGGGTTCTGTCAGTGAGCCAGTTGGCAACTCATCTTGTGACATAGGGATTTATACCTAGTTTAGTGAGTTTATCTATAATTCCAGAGTGGGGGATGGTGTTGAAAGCCTTAGCAAGATCTAGATAGGCTGTGTGAACCACCTTACCCTTGTCTACAGCTTTGGTGACTGCTTCAAAGAAGTCTATCAGGTTTAGGAGACATGATCTACCTTTTACAAACCCGAACTGGGTGGGGTCCAGAGTTTGGAGATTACCAATGTCTTTGTTTATAAGTTCCATGATGATACATTCCATGGCCTTGCAGACCAGGCTCATCAGGCTAATGGGGCGGTAGTTCCCGGGGTCCGTGGTGGCTCCCCCCTTGTGGAGTGGGATAACCGTTGCTGTGCGCCATTCAGCAGGCACAAAGCCTGAGGTGAGGCTATGATTGAACATGGTACTTAGGTGGGGTGCCAGTTCGTTCTGTAGTTCATGTAGAACGCAGCCTGGGATGTTGTCTGGTCCCATGGATGCTGTGTTCTTGGCTTTGAAGAGTGTGGTTTTTACCTGTGCAGCCATGATTACAGGAACTTTGCATTCTTCCAGTATAGAGATGGGCTCTTTAGGGGGTGAGAGGGGGGTAAAGTTAGCACTGAACCTATCTGCCAGGATGTTGGCAATATCAGTTGGGTCTGTATATTTAGTGTTATTGTGCTGTAACTCAGAGCAGATCTGAGTGTTGCCATTGAGATTCTTGACATAGCTATAGAATGCTTTGTGGTTGTCTTTAGAATCAGTGGCAATTTTGTTTTCATACCTAGCTTTGGAGAATTTTATCAAGGATCGCAGCTTCTTACTTATGCTGACCAGGGAGCTCCTCCACTCATGGGATTTTACTCTCTTTTGCAACAGTTTCTTCATTCTGTTGTACAGTTTTGTTTATGGCAGGGGACCACCAGATTGGCTTCCTTTTTTTGGAGGATTGTGTCTTGGTTCTGTTTCGGATAGCACGATCCATGCACTCATGTAAGTGCTTATAAAGTGCAATTGTGTAGGATTCAGTAGTCGTAACTGTACTGTCCCATCTGCATGGGTGTCATGAAGTTCACCACTTCTGTCTTAAGAAGCATGAAGTTGGCTTTGGAGAAATTTTTTACCATGGTTTCCTTAATGGGGGGTGCGGGCAGGATGTGGATATCTAGGGTAATTAGCTTATGGTCGGATCGGACCAATGAGGCGTTGACTTCAGGTCTGGAACTCCGGTCACTCATGTTGGTAATGACTAGATCTAGGATATTGTTGCCCCTGGTGGAGGTGTGGATAAGTTGATCCAGGGCATTGGAGTTTATGAATTCCAGAAAGTGTTGAGCAAAGGAGTTGGTACATGAGTAGTTTTCCCAGTTAATGGTGGGGTAGTTGAAATCGCCCATTATTAGGGTGTTTGGTTGAACCCTAATATTTTCCAGTACATCAAGAAAAGAGGAGTGGGAATCCTGGGGCATGGTGGGTGATCTGTAGCAAGCTACAATTTGGATTGCAGTTTTGCCCAGAGTTAGTTGCACTTGGATAACCTCGACTGCATTACGCTGAGCAGCTAGCCTGGAGGTGTGGATATCCTAAATGAATATGGACACACCTCTGCCTTTGGTGTTCCGGTCCAGGTTACATGGCCGAAAAGTGTGGTATGAGTTCTAGCCTGGTAGTGCAGGGGTGCTCTCTGGAGCCTTGAACCAGGTCTCAGTCACTGCACAGATATCAATATTCTCCATTTTAAGGAGTGCCTCATCATCCTATGATCCTATGAAATCGTCACAAAGCTCCAAACCTCTCTCCTAACTAAGCTAGAAACCACCTATAACAAAGTGGCCAGATTCACAGCAATCCAAAACTATAGATCCCATCACAGCCTCTTTCTAAAAAACTTCAGCTAGCTAAAATTACCACACCAGCTTCTCCTTTCTCAGCTTACTTGCCCTAACCTATCTCCCCTAATCACTTCCTACACTCCATCCAGGACTTTACAAAGCTCAGACCAAGACTTACTACAGATCTATAAACCCAAACACAAAATTGTTAACAACCTCTACAGTTACTATCTTTCCTTATCATGGAACAAACTGCCATTGAAAATTAGGTCTCAAAATAAACTCAGAATTTAAAACTACCACCAAAGAATACCTGAAAAGTCACTGGTTATGCCATTCTACTCAACCACCTTAAACTATCTGCCTTTCCTAGGACAGCTTACTGACTACTCTCTTCTGCCTTTAGTTATATTGCTTGTTTATTTTGTTTCTACACCTAAATTACATTAAACTCTGTAATTAATTTGTATGATTTGACTGTTTCACTCTGTACTTAATTTGTATGATTTTGACTGTTGCAATTGAAAAGCTCTTGTCAATTATTTTTAAATGTTCTACATTTTATTACTCATTATAAATCTGTGGAGCTTTTCTCCCCAGGCCTCTGCTGAAAAAGGGCCATCAGCAGGGCCAGTGTTAGAATTTTGAGGGCCCCCAAACACTTACAGTCTAAGTATCGCCCTGTTACTACCACCCCCCCTAAGCAACTCCTTACCTCATGCTGCAAACTTTTAGCAGTAGTACACACAGAATGACCTGTAGCTTCAATGCTTTTATAACAGGCCTGTGAACCACATTATGTTAGCCCCTCTGACAAAGGGACATTCACAGTTACTAGCATTTAGTTGCAGCAATGATACATTACAACAACTGTACGTATGTATAGCTCTCCTTAGGTGAAACTGCTCCCTAGGCACTGCCTTCTGTTTCAGCACTCTGACACACAGACACACACACACACACACACACACACACACACACACACACACACACACACACACACACACACACACACACACACACACACACTCCCTCCAGTGCTCCACTCTGTTTCTACCCCATACCATGCATATAACTTTTTTCTTCCTTTTCCCATATGTTGCCTTACTCTTCAGCTTTTTCAAGAAGCCATAACTTTCTATGTGCTCTGAAGTGCATTTTAATTTTTTTCTTTTTACACAACCTTTTCATCCCATGATGGCTATAACAGACATTATGATAAAGGGAAGAAATTCAGTGTGGTTCACCTTTAGTTTTCCTTGCATCCTTTCAACACACCTTTCCTGACCAAGACAGAACAGTAACAATTATTTAGGAAATAACTTGATTAAGCTGGTGCCCCCAGAAGCTATAGGGGTTATAGATTCTCTGGGATGCAGTTTAGAGCGTGTGCCCACCTTTTAGTTCAACAGTGGTCTAAACAAAACTCATAAGTAAGAAAAAAATTTCAGTCTTATTTTTTTTCCTTTCAAGGACAACCCAAGTTGTGTCAAAAGTTAGCATTCAAAGAAGACAAGATAGGAGCTCAAAATAAACTAACAAGACAACTGCTGTGAGGATACACAGGTCCTATCTTGGAATACAGCTTGCCTCCTTAACCTCCCAAAAAGTTAATGTGTATGCATCCCTCTTACGTTAGCGTGCTCAGCGTATGTGACAGCATCGCGGATCACATTCTCCAAAAACACCTTCAAAACACCATGGGTCTCCTCGTAAATAAGCCCTGAAATACACTTGACACCACCTCAGTGAGTCAATGGCAAATAGAGGGCTTTGTAATAACTTGAATGTTATCTCGCAAAACCTTACGATGTCTTTTAGCACCACCTTTACCAAGACTGGGACTCCTAGAAGATCTAGTGTCCAAATGTTTTGTGATATATTTTATGCCTTACTTTTGAAATGCAGTTACTTGTTAGATGCCCTTTTTTAATGATACTCAGAAAAATAATGCGTGTCTGGGCATTATTAGGTGTGTGCACAGATACAAATCTGTGATATTTTTTACATACGCACACAAGCATACCCACACACAAACACACATGTGAGCGTGTATATAAGCACACACACACACACACACACACACACACACACACACACACACAAGCCACAGCAATACTAATTTTGTACTTATCTCAGCAAATAGCAATACAATATAGAACACTGATACTGCCACACCAGATTAGTGACTGCTGTTTAGCAGTCACCAAATAGCAGCAGGGATAAGTCACTTTTATTTACTTCATTAAGGAGTAATGCATACCTGTCACTGCCCCTGATTTCAGAGATCTTTCCTGATTGTGCTATGTCATTTGTAAAAAGATTGATTTAATGGTAAATTATTCCGGGTTACAGACAGACAATAAATTCAAACATGCGAGTTTTATACATGTTATTGCCCAAAAATTCATGTTGATGCAAAACGTGTTTCTATTAACTTTTTAAGTGAATTAGAGTAGTGCTTAAAACATGTTGCTGATTTTGAGCCTTTATTCTACTATAATTTTTGGCATCGTGCAGAATTCTTCAGCAAAGAATTTGAATGCTATTGTATCTTGTGTTCTGCCAGTATTTATAAACTCTCTGAAAAAAAAACATCCTTGAAGATCAGAAGCATCAGCCCTTCTTAAAATCCAAGGTTTGCACTGAGATCAGTCACTCTGGGCTGCTGATCTCTCTAGTTTGTACCTTGCTCATGTTCATTATCAGCTTTACCCTAAAAGGGTCCTATCACAGTCCTGTTAGGAAATTAGTAAATTTTTATCCTAATTTTTCCATAACCAGCAGCAGCTTTTGTGGGGCCCCCACACAGTCAAGGATGATTAAGGGGGGCCATGCAGCCATGGGTATTGCAGGCAACTGAAGCTATGTTAATTTCAGTGGAGAGAATGTCCACCAGCAGGGTTTAACTAAGCTAGAGGCACTATGCCAGTGGTAAAATATTTAATGGAACTGCAAAGCCTGTTACTTGATAAAACATTGTTACTATAACCAAAATATCTTTGAATTTTAAAGGAAATACAAATAAGAGTTATTATTACCCACCTCTGCAGTGGTGGTGCTGCGGTAGCGTTGTTGCCTCACAGTAAGACGCTGTCCAGCTCGATTGTTAGCTAGAGCATCTTCTGTGTTTTGCATGCGTGAATGGGCGTACCTTCGTTGAAGGTTGTGTGTCAGGGCTGGTAACTCAGCACATAAAAATCAACTACCAATCATTAGCGGACCGGAGTTCCGCTGTGGTGACCCCTAACCAGGAAAAGCCGAAAGAAACAACAACATTACCCACCTGGTTTGGTAAGTATACAGGATAGCTGTACTAGCTCTTGTTGATTTGACTGACATGTTATAAAATATAAGTTTAAAGATAACTTGCTCTGGTTGGGGTCCCCCCAGCGACCGCATGGTTTGCTGGTGCCTAAAGCTGGCTATGGCTATCAGCTCAGTCGGACAAACCCAGTCAACAAATGTAAAATAAATATATTGAAAGTGGACAGTAGGGGGAGAAAGGGTGAGGAAAGAAGTAAGTAAGGTATTCAGTAAGCATAGAGATATAGTGAATGTGGAGAATATGAAGAGAGAGGGCAAGGAGGGGAGAAATGGATTCCAATGGAGCATAACCAGTTGTCATTTAGGTGGGACTTTAGCAGTTTTTTTGAAGTGCATTAGGTTTGCTGTGACTAGTATGTTCTGGGGGGTGGAGTTCCATGATTTAGTTACGTAGTTAGAATATAGGGAGTCTCCAAAAGCTGTTGTTGGATTTTGCAACTTCGAGTAGTAATTTTTTTGAGGATCGTAGAGTCCTGCTATTGTGGTGGGTTTGTACTAGTAGGAATGGGCATTTGTCAGGTAGGTAAACTATGGAAAGGGCTATGGTAAATTGGTTTAGGGTTAGTAGGTTGGGCAGCTCTAGCCATTTGAGTTGTTTCAGAGCAAGACAATGATGGGTTCTGTGGGGCAGGTTAGCAGCAAATCTGGCCATCTTATGGTAGCATGATTCAAATTTGCTTAAATCTGATTTTTGAGGTTAGTAAATATAAGGGAGGCATATAGTAAAGTGGATAGTAGGTGAGTTTAAGAAAGGTTTTATTCTATAAAGGGAATCTAATTTAATGAGGTTAGTAAATATAAGGGAGGCATATAGTAAAGTGGATAGTAGGCGAGTTTAAGAAAGGTTTTATTCTATACAGGGAATCTAATTTAATGCGGTCCTTTTTGATGGCATGAGATATATGTTTGTTAAATTTTAACTTATCTAGAATTATATGTAGTAGCTCGGTTTCTGAGGTGGGTTTGATTAGAATGTGACTGGATGAGGTGATTGCAAAGTCATGGTGGGGAGAGTTTGTTTTGTGACATTGGTTAGGGAACAGCATTAGTTTGGTTTTGTTGGGATTAAGGGTGAGCTGGTATTTTTCTACGAAAGACTCATTGGGGGTAAACGATTTTTGAGTATTGTCTTGTAGTTGTTTTAGGGTAGGTGCTGTGCAGATGATAGTGGAGTCATCTGCATATTGTACGATGGAAGCAAGGTTAGTAGCTTTGCGTAGGTTATTGGTCAGAACTGTGAAGAGTAGAGGCCTAATAATTGGGCCTTGTATAACACCCTGTAATGGGAAGTATAAGGAGAGGCCATCCTGCCATTTGACTGATTGATAGCGGTCAGCTAGGTAATTTTGGAACAAAATTAGAGTGTTTTTAGATATGTCAAATGATGCAAGCTCATGTAGGGGTTGTTCAAGGGATACTGTGTCAAATGCCTTTGACATGTCGAGAAATAATAAGGCAACAATTTGACCACTGTTTTTTAGTTGGTTGACAGCACTGGTAAATTTGAGGAGTGCCATGGTGGTACTATGGCCTGGTCGAAATCTGTGCTGTGCATAGGAAAGGAGCATATTGGATAGTAGGTACTGCATCAGTTGAGAGTATTAGCACTTTTCTAAGATTTTAGAAGGAGGGGCTAGTATAGATATTGGCCTAAATTGGACTGTATTAGTGAGGAGCCTCCTTTGTGGAGTGGGATTATGTAGGAGGTTTTCCAGATTTTAGGTAAATAGTGTTCAGTGATAGATCTATTGATCAGTATTTAAATTGGGTAGCAGATGACATCGGCTGGTAATATAAGGTAGTCATTCAGCAACTTGTCGGTGGCAAGGGTTGTGGGTTTCAGTTGGCTTAGCAATTTCTTTATTGTACTTGTTTGGACAGCTTTAAGAGAGAGTGAGTTTGGTGAATCAGTAATAGCAGAGATGGTGATTTGTTGCAAGCTATTTTTGTTTTTTTATAAGTGAGAGGATGGAGGAGTTAAAGTCTGATGCTATGCTTTCTTATGTGTTTTTGATATTTGCTGATGGGGTGGGAGAGTGGTCTGGATGGATAAGCTGATTGATGGAAGCCCAGAATTTTTGTGGTTTGTTTTGATGCTTGGACTAAATGTTTGTATAGTACAGGTTTCATCAGCTCTGATTTTCTTTTTGCAGACATTTCTTAGGTGGCAGTAGTTGTCTAGGGAAGGTTCTGATTTGTTGGTTATATGTTAATACCAAAGTTTGTCTCTGTTTTAGTAACTGTTTGGTTTCTTTAGAGAGCCATAGGCAGTTGTTAGTTTTTGTTCTTATGTGTCTTATGGGAGGGGGGGGGGGGGGCGCAAGAGTGTTTGTTATGGAAATTGTCGAACTGCTGTATCTAGTGGGAGGTATTTTAATGGAGACCAGTTACAGCTTAGTAGTGTTTGTTTAAAGGTGTAAATGGAGAATTTTTTTTTGTATTGTGCATTTGTTTATACAATTTTGGTTTTATGGGTGAGCTACTGTGTCTTAGAAAGAAGGTTAGTAGGTTGTCACTTAAGCTGTTATGTAGACAGCCTGAAAGGTGGATTAAAGAGGGTTTGTTAGTAAGGGTCCAGTCAAGAATGGATTGTTTGTTGCTGGTTTTGTCAGTTCTAGTGGGTGAGTGAATCAAATGGGTGAAACCATGTAGGTTGATATGATTTGAGGGATTATCTGACGAGTAGGTTTGCCAATTCAGTACTGAAATCACCGGCTAGCACAGTTTCCTGGCTAAATGTGGCTGAGGCCCATGAGAGAAGGTTTTCTTTTGGGGGGATGTTATTTGGTGGCATGTATACAGCTAGTAAGACAATATGCTTGCTGTTTTTGATTTTTAGACATGATGCTAAGAGTTCTGTATTATCGATATCTGGGATGTTTACCTGGAGTTTTTAGAAATTAAGAGTTTCGTTATATAGAATTGCTAGTCCTCTACCTCGTTTTGTTGTCCTGTCTTGTCTGAGAACATTGTAGCCAGGGGGAATGATTTCATTATTGTTTATTCGCAGGATATATGAGGGATCAGAAGTAAAAATTGAAGTGGGAGGTTTCTGTCCGATAAGCTCTTTCTAAACAGAGGACCAGGCAGGGATGTCCTCTCTTTGCCTTTGTTATTTGCTTTATATTGAGAGCTACTGCCAGAGAAAATAAGAAAATCAGACATTCAAGGATATAATTCGTATGGTAATCAAGAGCAGTTAGCTTTACATGCACAATACATTATTTTGTACTTGATAAATGCAGAAAAGGACAGTGTTGTGGAACATTATGAGACAGTTGGAAGTCTTTTCAGAATATAAAATTAATGAAGTTAAAACAAAGCCCTATAGCTGTAAATTATGAACACACATGAATTGGTTTGGCAATACCTATATTTATGGGGACACTAAGATGAAGTATTTAAGTATTTAGCAGTATGGATTAAAAAGGCTTCTGTTTTGGCAGCTAAGGATATGTGAGAAGAGACTAAACAAATGATAACACAAAAACTGAAAGCTCTTTTTTGTGGATATGGATAGTAAAATACAAGAAGTGAAAACATTTTTAGTCCCTTTAATTTTATATGTAGACCAGGCATATTTTTATCAACCAAAAGAAAAGTTGTGGACAAAAATTCCGTCAACTCTTTACTAATCTGGGAAGGGAATAGAGAAAGTGTAATGGGATAAATAGATTTTTCCAAAAGAACAAGGTGGCTTAAGATTACCTAATTTGAAGTGAAATTTTAGAGCTACATACTTAAAGCCCACATACATAACATAAGTGAAAATATATCATCCAAAGTGGAAAGAGATGATGATAAAAGCAGGGAGGAAATTCAGGAAATACGGAGAGAGTGGGATTTTTTCATGCAGATCCCATACAGATTATTATATTCATAAAATAGCAGAAAAGTATTCTAAGAACAAAGCATGCATGAGAATGGAGAAAGGAAATTTTGCAGATAGGGATGACTGCAAGTAGGGCTACACAGAATAGGTTAAGAGGGGACTGAAATTTACTAGAGAAAAGTGGCAAAGGAACAAAGGTATTGGTAGCAAATAACTGTACAGTGAATGGTAGCAGAATAAGATGAGGCCAAGAAGACATTTGGGCTTAAGATTAGAGAATGCCTTCCCTACCAGGGACTGATATCAAAGTACGGGCAATGAGAAAGGGATAAGGGTATTCCAAGTGAAAGACCTGCTCTGGTAGAATTTTCAGTTGAATCTAGAACAGAAGCTGCTGTTAAAAACAGATAATTAGTAGATCATATAATATATTGCAAGATAACTGTAAGAATCAATCAGAATAGATTAGAAAAGATTGAGAAGAGTGATTGGATAAGCAATTTATAAGGTAACAATGGGAGAATATACATATTGTTTCCAAGTATGCAACAAAGTCGAAGGTTTAGGATTTTTACTTTGAAGTGCTTGTAAAGGTAGTTTTTCCAGTGAATTTTTCCTAAGGGAGATGACAAATGTTAGACGAGCGATAGGAAAGAAAAAGGTAACCAGGAAAGTACTGTTGTGCAAGAACTTACCATAACCTTATATGTACTTCTATATGCTGCTGTATTCATGACATCAGGGAGTTTACATCTGGTGAACTTTTGCACATCCGGCCTTTATACAAAAGTTAAATGCTACCGCTAGGGTGTGCATGACGTCCTGCACCTCTCTCTCTCAGACATCGGTCGCAAACGTACGTCAGGTATAAAGCAGAAGGCAGCACGCACCTCTTCAGATCTGAATGCTGCCAGAATCAGTGACTACAGAGTGGTTACTACAGGAAACTAGAAACATGCAAGTGTGAGGGGGAAGGCTGGGTGGGAAACTATACAGCAGCATATAGAAGACAAGAACATCTAAAGTTATGGTAAGTTTTTACACAACAATGCTATGTCCTTCTATTCATATGCTGCTGTATTCATGACATCAGGGAGAGTGCAAAAACTCCTGTCCTAATGAACGGGAGGCAGACCAGAAGCAGTTTCCACAAACCCATGGAGGATGGCTCTGGTAAATCCTGCCCTGGCTTTAGAAACCATATCCAGTTTGCAGTGTCTGGGGAAAGTGTGAACTGAGGACCAAGTAGCTGCCTCAAAGACAGCAGCTGTGTCCAATCCTTTAAGGAAAGCCCCTGAGGAGGACACAGCCCTGATGGAGTGTGCCTTAACTGGGGCTGGGAGTGACTTAACATGTTTGGTGTAACAAAAGGAAATGTTTTTTGATATCCAAGAGAATATAATTTGTTTGGAAACAGGTTGACCCAGGGCTCTAGGGTGATAAGAGATGAAGAGCCTGTCAGATTTTTGGAAGGATTTGGTTTGGCCAAACAAAACCTGAGCTGTCTGTGTACAACTAGGGAGTACAATATCCCCTCTGCTCAGTTCTGCGGAGAGGGGGAAAAAGTTGGCAGGCTGATCTAGTCTGATTTAGGGACAGGCCATTTACCATTTTGAGCATGAACGTGGGGTTAGTACGCAAAATACCCTGTCCTTGGGGAAGATAGTGAAGGGGGGATAGGCCATAAGGGCCTGGAGTTCAGAGACCCTTCTGGCAGAGGTTACGGCCACCAAAAGTATAGTCTTCCAAGTGCAGTATTGGAGGGAGCAGTCTTTGACTGGTTCAAATAGTGGTAGTGTCAATTTTTCTAGGACAAAATTAAGGTCCCAAGGAGGCGGAATGGGCTTCCTTGGTGGCCTAAGGTGCAGTGCTCCTGTCAGGAAGAGTTTAATCTCTAATGTAGATGCTAAAGGAGGTACCAGGGTAGGCAAGCTGAGATGGCAGATAGGTGGATTTTAGTGGAGGAATATGACAGTCTGGATTTCATAAGATCACAGAAGTAGGACAAGACCACTGGGGACTCTGCAATCAGTGGTTGTAGGTTGTTTTTCTGATACCATAAGGAAAATCTCTTCCACTTTGAGAGATAAGATTTTCTAGTAGTTGGTTTTCTGGCCTCCTGCAGAACCTGGATCACGTCCTCTGTATATAGGTGCCTGAAGGGAATCAATGCCTCATCACCAACAATGTGAGGTTCAGTGTGGGCAGTTGAGGGTATAAGAACATTCCCTTGTCCTGTGTGAGCAGGTCCATTCTCTGGGGTAACGTATGGTAATTTCCCTTGGATAGGTGAAACAGTACGGGGAACCAATGCTGCCTTGGCCAGTAGGGAGTCACCAGCAAGATTTGAGGCTGTTCCTTCTGACTTTTCAGAAGGACTCTTTGAATGAGAGGGAAGGGGGGAAATGCAGATGCGTACATTCCCTTCCAAGAGATTGATAGAGCGTCCACCTTCCAAGCCTCTGGGTGAGGTGCCTTGGAGCAGAAGGCTGGGAGTTGTCTGTTCATGGGGGAGGCAAAGAGATCCACATTCAGAATACCCCATCGATGGACTTGGTCCAGAAACACTTCCCTGTTCAGCATACATTTGTGAGACAGGGTCATGGTCCTGCTTAAGGAATCTGCCATCACGTCTGCGGAGGGGATATATACTGCTTGGAGAAGGATTTGTTTCTCCAGTGCCATTTCCCAAGCCTGCAGTGCTAGTCTGTACAGGAGGTAGGACCTTGTTCCCCCCTGTTTTTGATGTACCACAGCACAGTGGTATTGTCTATGTACCACCTCAGGGTGCCTGGAAGGAGTTGACCCTTGAAAATATCCAAATCCAGTATCAAGGCTCTCATTTCCTTGATATTAATGTGATCCTTTAGTTGATTGGGAGTCCATGCATTCCTCACTCTCCAGTGTCTTAGGGTTGCCCACAGCCGGTGTCTGAAGCATCTGTGAACAAGTCTTGGTTTAGAGGTGTGAGCTGTAAGGGAAGACCTTGATTTGACTGAATCTGGGAGATCCACCATTTCAGTTCCTTAAACAGGAAAGGAAGTATGGGGATAGTGAACTCTAGAGGATGTTAGGTGTTGTTTCCAGATATTTAGATACCACTGAAACTTCCTCATGTGTAGCCTTGCTAGAGGGACCATGGGGATAGTGGAATCCATGAATCCTAAGATCCTGAGGAATTCCCTGGCTGAGATGGTTTTGAGGGGAAGGATACCCTGGAAGAAAGATGTGAGGGTCACAATCTTTTCTGGTGGTAGGCAAGCCAACATTTCTCGTCAGAACCAGACATCCTAGAAACACCTGATCCTGAGAGGGCGTTAGGGAAGGTTTTTGTGATTTATAGTAAATCCCAGACCTGTAAGGAGGGAGATGGTAAACTGCAGGTGTTGCAGGGCCATGGAAATTGAAGTAGCCTGGATAAGGATGTCGTCTAGATAGGGAAAAAGCTGTATTCCCTTTGTCCTGGAGAAGGTCATTACTGGGGCCAGACATTTTGCAAATACTCTTGGAGCCATAGAAAGACCAAAGATTAAAGCACAAAACTGATAGTGTGCAGAATACACTGAGATGGGGAAGGTACTTTTTGAATAGTGGATGGACAGGAATGTGCAGGTAGGCATCCTTTATGTCCAAGGACACTAGGACTGCCTAGGCAAAATAAGTGCAAGAAGGGTAGGGAGAGAGAGCACCATGAAGAAGGGGACTCTGAGCAAGGTGTTGAGGTGGGATCGGTCCAGGATGGGCCTCCATGGACCTTCCTTTCTGGGGACCAGGAAATTTCTTGAGTAAAATCCCTTCCCTCTTACAGAGGGCGGGACCTCTTGAATGGTTCCTTGAGCCAGAAGTTCCTGCAGGATTGTGGGGGAGTGGGATTTGGTCTCTGGGCGGGGGAGGGATGCCTTTGGGAGAGGGTCTTGTCTCCCAGGTCAAGAAGTATCCCTATTTTATGATAGATAGGACCCAGGAGTCCTGGCTAACTTGCTTCCAAGTGGGAAGGGAGAGGGAGAGGCGCATGGAAAGATATCTGGATGGAGGGCCTGGTAGTCACAGACTACCAGGCTTTCCCTGAAAGGACTGTTTAGAGGGTGGAGGAGAGAGACCTGGAAGAGTGCTGCTTCCTGTTGTCCTTTCTAGGTTTAGTTTGCATTATCTTAGTTGAGGACCTAACAAAATAAGTTTTAGCTGGGTAGTTCCTCTGAAAGCGTGGAACTGGGGAGACAAAGATATGTCTCAATTCCTGCAGTTTCTTGCCTTTGGTCTGAAGGGTCTTAAAGAGCTCAGCAGCAGCTGACCCAAACAGGTCTTTGTTATCCAGGGGTGCATCTAGCAGCTTGGCTTTTATGTCATCAGGGAGAGGTTGCAATCTTAACCAGGAGTACCTCTTGATGAGAGATCCAGAGGCAGCTGCCCTAGCAGACAGTTCTACAGCATCATAGTTGCACTTGATGGAGTGTTTAGTCACTTGTGTGCAGGAGTTCAGGAGTGAGGAAATCTTTGCTTTAGCAGGAGAGTCAGGGGCCTCTCCCAGTTGCTTGGTCATGTCTTCCAAGACAGCCAAGGAATACTTGGCCATGTGCGCCTGGTAGTTGATTGCTCTTGCTGCTAGAGTGGCAGAAGTATAAGCTTTCTTTCTCAAACATTCCATCATTCTGCTCTCTTTATCAGAGGGCAGCAGATAAGAGGATGGTAGTAACTTTGAGGTTTTGTTGTTGGTCACAGGAATAGAATAACTGCAGGGTCTGCAGAAGGAGCTTTACACAGGAAGATTGCTTCTCGGGCACCTTATAGAATCTTTCTGGTTATTGGGTGCTGGGGGCTGAGAGTCAGAATTTTTGGAAGCAGCCAAGAAGGCATCCGGAAAGACAGGGTGTACCCCACTGTGTACTGTGACCCACACAGCAGATGGGCTGGGAGACTCCATAGCATCCCTTTTGAGTCTCGGTGACCTGACTGCTCTCCCATTTGAAAAAATGTTGCATGTTGGTGATGGTCTCACCAAAGGTGAGGTCCACACCAGGGGAGTCAGTGCCGTTGGACTCCTCCTCTGGTGAAGGGTATCACAGAGGAAAAATGATCTGAGAAGTATAGGTTAGGGATTCATCGTCCGATGAATCCTCTTCTGTGGAAGAGGCATCCACAGCAGACTCCTTAGGAGTAGAGGGCATGGAGGTCTGTGCAGGCATTGGGCCCTGAAGCAAGGCAGAAAGCTACTGAGCAGGCCTTGGGTAAAGGCCTGCCAATCCGGAGTCTGTTCGACAGGTGAAGCAGGCAGAGGCTGGCAAATATGTTTAGTTTTCTGTTTCCTCTTCTTATAGGTGTCTGCAGAAGAGGATTCAGAAATGCGGTGGAGGGTCGGCCGCCGGCCAACACCATGTCCTCACGTACACGATTTGGGAGATGCCACATGGACCCTCTGATATAATGAGCCTTGGTTCCCCCTCAACGACCGAACTGGATGCCTGAGATTCCCTTTGGGACATGACCTCGAGCAAATGAAAGACTTCCTCCGGGCCTTCCGCCAAAGGAAGCTCGAGGACTCCAGCTCAGACTCTGGGCCTTCACTGGCCTCGAGAGCAACAGCTGGAGTGGAGGACGCAGCAGTCTGTTCAGGCCTACTCTTTTTGGCCTTCTTGTCTGGGGGCTTGTCCGAGGGTTCCGAAGATAAACGTTTCAGTCTCTGATTTTCAAGGTATAGTTTTTAAGGCTGTGAAACGACATCTGAGGGTCTTGGAGACAAAGGCCTGACAAATACTACAGGTGGTATGGTCATGTTCACAGCCTAGGTAGAGCTCATGAGAATCCTTATGTGGAATTTGCCTTCCACACCTAGATTTGCCCTTCCTACCTGACATGTAACCTAAAACTGTAGCAAGTAACAAATAGAAAACCCTAAGAGGTACTTTTCTGAAGTTGGATGAAGAAACGCTTCTACTGGCAATGTGAAGACTGGAATTGGCAGTCACACAGGTGGCAGTAAAGTTCTAGAGAGGTACATGCTGACATCTGCTTTACACCTGACGTCCGTTTACAACCAACGTCCCACAGAGGCGCAGGACATCGCGCACACACTTGCGGTAGCATTTAACTTTTGTATAATGGCCGAACATGCAAGAGTTCAACAGAGGCAAACTCCCTGATGTCATGAATACAGCAGCATATAACATCATATGTTCTGGGAGTGTGACAAGCTGCCAGCCTTTAAAAATTCCTAACAAGTGTACTCTTTCAGAAATATTGGCTGAGCAAATGAGTGTAACTAAGGAAATGATTCTTTTGAGATGGGACACAGGATCTGAACTGCTTAGACAAAGTAATGCCTTAAGCTTAATATTATGGTGGCTGCCAAAAAAAAAAAGCAGTCACTAGAAATGGAAATCAAAGTGTAAACCAACTGTATTTGAAGTATCAAACACTGGAACAGAGCTACAAGTACTGGAAGTGGGACCTTTTGAAAAGAAAAGGATAAAATTACATAGACAAATAGAAATTATGGGATCAGTATATGCAGAATAAAGCTCAGGAGGAGAAAGAGTGAAGTTTAAGGGAAGGCAGGAAATGAGCAATTTATGTAATGCTGGACTGATGACATTTATAAAAAGAACATATGTGATGCATAATGTATGGAACTGGAAATATGTTGACATGGTTTCTTTTATATTAATGTACGTTTTCCTATGTCTTAAGTGATCATGTAATGAAGGTGTTAAAAAAATAAAAGAGTTGGGGAATTTCCCCGGTACCCTGGTAAAATTTTCCCTAGTCACTATGACTACCAGTTTGAATCTCCCCTGAAAAAAGGCTATGGCCTAGTGAGACTAACCCAGTCAATAAGGCAGACAGGCAGGTATAAATTATAAATAAAATGTCTTAAAGTCCAGGAAACAAATGCATCTACACTGGTCTTTGTTTACTGCAATAAGAATCTACGTTTAGACTGGAATCCATACTGAAAACACTCATTAAGTTATTACTGTAGAGGTAAGATGCAAGCTGTAATGGGTACTATATTTTCAAGCAGTTTTTCAAATGGGCTTATTAAAGAGATGGGTCAGTATTAAAATCCTTTTCCCCAAGACTAAGAAATAAAGTGATATGATCAGTTTTCTACAGCTAAAGGATGATGCCTCCAGTTACAGAGCATTTTAGCAGCAGACATACCCATCTTGCTATCCTGTGGGTTGCAATCATCCACTAGATGGATGTGATCCAACTATAGTGTCCTCTAAAGTTTAACAACAGTTTTAAGACTCTACCAAGGAAAGGAGAAGCTAATATGTAGACTGGAGTCTACATTAGTAGAAATGTTTATTGGGGACTGAATGTAGGTGACAAAGTCACCACAGGTGAGTGTGTAAGTGGACTCCACATTCATTTTAGATTCCCTTATCAGTGTGTTTGATTACTTCCAGAATTGTTTACTTTTGGAAAGAGAGGTTTCCTAAAGGCATTGTTGATAGTTACTTTTAGTAGTTCAGCTTAAGGCTTTATACTTAATGAGAAGCTACTCTTAAACACCTAGAGTGGCTCTGTTCTTCATACTGCAGTGTACTAACTGGGCTCTGTTTCTTTAGAAGCTCAGGACTCTGAGCTCAAGGCAGAGACAAGCTGCTGATTACCCCTGAACTCAGTTTTCTTACAAGGCCATACTTGTCCAAGAACAACAAGAACTACCTTCAGAAGTAGGCAAATGCCTGGTCAGCAATGCTTAAATGTGCATACAAGAAGCTTTAGAGATGGCTTTAGTTAACTCACCTGGCTGTGATAAGGTGTGGAACTCCTGAAGGTTTTGCTTTCCAGAAGCACCATATTAGACAGTGATTGCTAATAATGCCAGACAAGATACAAATTACAGGCACATAACAAGCTGACTGGTTGCCACCAAGTGTGCTACATTTACTACTATTCGACTCAGCACCTATTGACAAGCATATGGATTAGTGAAGATCTTTTGTTAGATGACAAGCTTATTACCCTGACGAAATGTAAGAGGACAGTATCTGCAATCCTTGTCACCAAAGAACTACAATTAGGAATTTGGAAATACATATATTATTCCCAAGTTTGTAGTACCTCACTGTGTTCACCTTTTTCTGATAGCAATTTCAAAGTTAAATAGCAGGAGTATGGGGGGGGGGGCACACCACACAAAGGATAAAGAAGGGACTTCACTCCCTGAAAAAAATGCTCAAGATGTATAACTGAGCCCATCTTTACGGTATAGAGGGAAAAAGCTGTGAGTATGCATCAGATAACCAGTGTTTATGTAGTGGAAGGAAAGTGGAAGAAGTGGGATGACAGGGGTTGGGTGGTGACTATGACAGTCATTTATCAGCTCACCCACTGCATAAGGAGGAAGCTAGTCTGACCTGTAGAAGTGACATACAGCCGGTATGTCAGGTAGGGCTGGGCATGTGTTTTAGTTACATAAGCTCAGTCCTATGTAGACTGTGGCATTATAGCCACCATGAGGTGGGGTTAATTCAGGTATGGTAGATGGTCTACATGACCGCCAGATGGTCCTGCTACTAACACCCAACTCTCAAATGGATTTAAAAGGCTGTAGAGCTTTAGTCTTGACTTGGTAAATAAAGGACCTGCTTCTTGCCCCAAAAAAGGAACAAATGGGTCAGTGGGATACAGGAAGGGGAGCCACTGGTTGGGCTATCACAGACATTTAACAAAAGTGCAAAAGTGAATTTTGAAATTTGTCATTTTAACTGCAGCTTATTTTTTCAAAGTGCTGGGTTTCGCATTAGCAGGCATCACACTTTTGACAGTGATTTCAGAAGCCCCGCTGCAATACAGCAAAGTCACTACCAAGGTCACTCAGCAGTACTACCTCAGTCTTGATATTCAATGTTATCTAGAGATCAACAGTATCCTGACTGTAAGAGAAACAGTGTAGCTTGAAGCAGGTACAACAAAATGATCAGTTTCTTTCCTACTTCGCGCAGAATCTGAATAAATGAAAACTGAGGCTTTTGAAGGAAGGAAATTAACTTGAAAATCTGAGACCTATAGTGAACTCTTACACAGAGAAGCATACAAGCACATCTTTCGTGCATTTCTTCTGCTCTCAAAAGGGTATAAACATGGACATGACCTTTAAAATTGAAAATGGGAGAAATACTGTTGGACATGACATCAGCAAAAAGTGTAGACAGTAAAGTATGGATAGTCCTGAATACATAACTATTGACAGATTCCTTGAAAAGTGCTACTACCTACACATGAAATATTTTTTAAGGTCTTATTTCCTCACCTATATCATTAAAGCATCACAAAACATTTCAAGTCATGTAGGTACTCATCCCAGATTCAAAAAAGCCCTTTAACCTTACCAGGCCATCTTTGTCCTGAGTAGCAGACTGTAAAGTGCCTCTTTCTTCCTCCTCCTTCATTAGTCTGTCGTATAAATTGCTTACAAGGAATGATGGATAGTACCTTTCCTTTAAAATCTCATAGACATCACTCTGGATTTTGATAAAGATTTCAATCCCTTTGTTGCCTACAAGAGTTTGCTGAACTTCTTTGTAAAGTGCCTTCTCCACTGGAATGTCTCGACTTTCCTCAAAGTACGTTTGATAAATCTTGCCAACAAGTTGAGGTATTTCATTCTGAAAAAATATTACAGTAAAGTAATTTTCTACTTAAGAATACAGTAATTACACTAAAAGAGTAAAGACTGCACTACAGCTCAGCTCATGAACAATGGCAACTGTACTTTCTCAGTCTCATAAAAGTTCATTAATCTTTGATGTCAGAAATGTTCAAGATCTGGACATGAATACATAGTTAAAATATGAGCAGAAGCACTTTTGCTTATAAAGCCCATTCAAAGTATCCAAACTAAACATGATATATGTTTTCACAAAACAAAATTCAACTATCTGAAATAAAAGCATCAAAAACAGAAATACTAATTTCCATTGAAGATATTGCAACTCGTGGGTAGGACATTTAAAAATAGCGGTAATAGGAGATGGGGCAAATCCTTGGAAGAGGATGACCTTTTTCCCATATCATGTGCAGTACAAATTCAGCCTGGAAGCTTACAATAGAATGTGACTGTCTGCTATAAATATAACTGGTGTTCATTATTCTACTCAAAGAAAGACATTCATGCCATTGTCAGTATAATTTTGAGTAATACTGGGTATGATAACATTGAGACAAGTCAAAATGGGAAAAGTCACTAAATTTAATCAACTCAATTTTTACTTAAAATATACACAATGAAATTAGACAAATTGCAGAACTGGGGATAAGGATTTACATAACTTTGAAGTTAGGAGAAAAGAGAAATCTCAGAATTAATACACTTACAGACAGAAGGGTTAAGGGATGCACAGGGTTTGCCTGCCTGTAAAAATGTTTTTATGTGCATTTCTGTTGAAGTTAATGATGTTGGTTAACTTGACAAATCTCTTGTTTCATAGTGTGATATTTCACTACATATCAGTTTGGTTTATAATATCAGATATTACCCCATATGTTTCTCCTAAACTAAGCAGTGCTCCAAAACAACCTTGCATAATAAATATAGATTAAGCATACACACTAGGTCACTTGAAATGGTATTGCATTAGTTAGGGCTCTTCCTTGTTCATAAAAAGGACAATGAAATATAAATTGAACTGAATGGGCAAAGTCACTCAGATCTGTATGAAGCTACTACCTTTATAGCTGCAAGACAAAGAAACAGAGAGGCGTGGAACCAAACAACAGATGAGATAAGCAAGACACAGAAGGGGTTAATGCATGCAGAATCTTTATTTACTTACAGTTTGCTGTATGAGAATGTCTGGCAGGGAAATTCTACTTTCAGTGGGTGAGTCTGAGGAATAACCCCATGCAAATGATACAGTAAGCAATAGATAAAAATGTAACAAACATATTGGAGCAAATAAAAATAATTTTGGCTAAAATAGTAACCAACAGATGAAATGAGATAAAGACACGGGAAAATATGGAATTCTAGCAAAGAGCAAGCATATGATATAGCTATCTTAAACAGAAAAAATGGTCATATACATTAATATTACAATTTCAGCATACATTCAAAAACTAGCAATGACTTAGTATAATGTTGGTTTAATATACAACACAGATGCATACTGCCCATCTAATCAGATACTAACTGCCAGTACACAAATTTGCTAAATTAATTTTTGAATGTAGGCTAGTCATACCATTGATAAGCAGGCAGTGTGGTATTTATTTAAGCGTGGGACCACTGGACATTACTTTGGGGGGTGGGGGTCCAATCTTTCAATATTTCATACATCATTATTAATAGGAAAATACATCTGTATAAACAAATTTACTTTAGCAGTAGACATCCGAATGATCACTGATACAGTAGCCTTAGCTATATGGGCTGTGTGTGATCAGTATGATGAACATCCTTGTTTGTTTCATGACTCTCACTTACTACAGCTATGTATATGAGATGGACAATATATATTCACTCTTTCATATACTAATGCTGTACTAAATTACACCATGTACTTACATGTGGTGGTTCTACAACTTTCCAAGTCTTAGTAATAAATCTGAAGCCTACTACTAATGAAACCCAGAACAAATGGAGCTTGTTTATTTGAAAAAAATGTCAGGGAGAAGTAGTCCACATGATTTAAGTCCATTACTTAGATAACTAACATAGATTCAAAAGGCTATATAGAAATGCTCCACCTTAGCCAATAAAGAAATTACATTTGGGTAAGGTAGCAAAATATGTCCCCAATCCCCAGGATATTTTTGCAGGTACCACCATCTCTAGTCAGGCATACCTGGGAACATTTCAGCCAGACATAGTGCAATGTCCTCCATTAAATATATGCAACACAAACAAGATAGAGACACAGAACGGCAAATCCACTCCAGAAAAAAAACATTAATCCTGCACTGATGTAACTAACTCATACCCTTATTTGTTTTATGAGGTGCTAAGATAAAGCCAGTCTGAACATGACATACATCCTACACTTGGAACCAACTGTCCATCAGAGGCTTTGAAAGTACTCAAATTTTAATCCAGTTAATAATTCACATTGTTCTCCCTATGATACTCATCTGGGCAGCTTTTCCACCATATTAAAGGTGGGTACTTTGTCTAAGGTGAAATTATCATCATGCAACTCAGAATTCAATGACCTGAGCATCTTCCATGAACTGAATATTCCCCTTCAGACATTTTCCAGACCACCTATTAAGGGCACTTATTGCAGGATCAGTACCATCCAGTATTCTTAACTATGATACTAACAGCCACAGTTCAGCATCATCTGTGGAGTTTGTATGGATATAAATGTATTCAGTTAAAGTTGTACAGATAATGGTGGGGGATCTGAGCAATACCAGCCTTATCTGAGAGAACGGCAGTATCATCCAATCATAAATATCATCACTTGACCCATTTTTGCCACTGCTATAATTTCCAGTCATCTGCACTTGCTAACTTCAACTACTTTAAAAAATATATTGTACATCAATGTCAACCAGAACACAAAAATATGCAGATACCAAATAAAATCTGATATCTGGAAACTGAACACCTTTCCTGAGTTTACTGTGTGCCATACTATCAGCTGTCTACATAATTTGATAGTGTAGAAAAACTAGTTCAAACATTACATTAAAAAGAAAAAACAGAAAACAAGGACTTCTGTATGGATTAATACCACACTCTCCCGTGTGTGTGTGTTTGTGTGGAGGGGGGGTTTACATGTATGTGTATATAAGGTTAGTAAGGCTAATGGACCTACAATTACTTGGGTCTGTACATGGCTGTCCTTATGATGTGGAGTCACACTAGCTGTTCTACAGGCATCTGGAACAAATCCTGTGGATAGGGTGAGGTTGAACAGTGTAAGCAGAGAGACAGAAAATGACTTAATGGCAATAATGAGAATAAAAAACAAAATAAAAAATGATGCCAATAGACTGAACAGAGACAATAAATCCAAACACAGGACTGCAGATATAACGTTGTTAAGCACTTTCACTCACTTTAATTGACATGAGCTTCATCAAAACAAAGTTTCTTTCATTCAACATCCCTTAAATACTGTTTGACATTGAATCACATGAATCTCATTAAAAATCTTAAAGAAATCTTCCTACATAAATTCTAAATGTATCAAATACAAAGCAATTGATGTATATAAATGTACATAAATAAGATACTATACTTACAAAAATATAAATATATCTATATTTAGTTAAATTTAAAAATATATATAAAAAATAAAATTAAATAGACTAATGAAATTTGATAAAGTCTTGATGGTAATAATAAATAAAAAATAAATAAAACTGATGAATTTATTTAATTCTGGCCATCTGCAAAAAACATTTCATATTGACAGCTTCAATGAGGCCAGGAGGTTCATCAGCTATCAAAAGTATTTGCCACGAACTTTCCTTACACTCCAAATAGGTCTTATAATCACCAGAAAACAAATCAGTGTTAACTCTTTCCAAAACAAAGAAATAAAATTTCTTAAAAAGTACACATTCTGTGGCATGAACCGGCAAAGTATTATTACCATCTTTTTTTCTTATGGCTAAACAGTGCTCATAAATTCTCTTGTTTAATGCTCTGATGGTTTTACCAACGTAGAACTTTTGGCAAGTGTCACATGTGGCACAATACACCACATTAGTGGTGTTACAAGTGTATCGACCTCTAGCTTTTATTTTGTTTTTTAGTTTGGTTTGTGTGTATTTTACTAAATAATGAGAATAAAGTTTAAAATATACATTTTCAAGTCTCATGAATGTGTTTTCAATATCTAAACTTAAAGCCATAAAAGAAGACAAGGTGTCAGAAATCCTCCCTCACACTATCCCAAGTTTGCCTCCGGTGTACAAACCCAGTACAGTTTTGGTACACAAATGTCCCAACAAAGATGAGTTTTGTAATCCACGTTTAGAATGACACTGGGGTGATCATTTGCTGGCAATCTAGACTTCTAGTTTAGTTTTGTAATCATGAAAATCATACAAGCCCTCTATAAGAGGGAATTGTTTTTCTTTTGAAAAATGAAAATTAAAGACTTCCAACATATTTTCTAAAAGTAGTTCTAGGACAGGTTGACATATTTTTCCATGTAATTCATCTACAATAACAACTTCTAACTAAAGTTGTACAATACTATATTTTAGTTCATAGACTCCGAAGGCCATACTTATCACATCTCTGGACTTGCTCAAAAAGGATTGAATCTCAATAAATCACCACGCCTCTCTATCCGTATGACCTTCCACAACTGGCAAATGGAAACCTAAAAGTGTCATCACCTGTTCCAAATTAAAGAAATGCTCCCTTGTATGAGGGAAAAAGCTGCCTTCTTGTCTTAGCAACTAAAACAAAAATAGCTATGCTTCTGATGAGGACACAGGATGTTACAAATCTCAGCTCTTCAGTTATAGAAGCTGTTCTGACCTCCCAGAGATGCCATGCTCAGTACTGCAGAATCCTGATAAAACTCTAATGTCCTGTGCAACTGTGGGTGAGGCTGCAATTCACAACTTGCCCCACACTCCAAACCTCAACTATTTCAGTACTGTAGCCCACTCACACAATTTGGCACTCAAATGTTCTTATTGTATCCCACACAATATTGATTTCAGGCTGCATGCCCTCATTACATCCTAAAAGGTTGCTAATACTGGGTCTATATTAGAACATCAAAGTTTCAAAACTCTGAATGTTCTAATATCGACCCCTATTCAGCGAATGCTTACAACATCGAACATGCAGAACAGCGAATTGTTTCCTAGGGAAAAAATTTGCTGTTCCAAAACACATACACACTACACAAGCACACCAAACAAACAGCACTCCACACACATACACCTAAAATCTTACATCTAACCCTACACTAAACTGTACATACACCACTAACTATCCACTTACCTTAACCCAAACCCTAACCCTAAGGTCCGTCACTATCGCACACTCACCTCACCCGTGCCCTAACCCTAACTCACCTACCCTGCCCTAACCCTCACGTCCACACAATCGCACACTTACCTGACCCTGCGCCCTAACTCACCTAACCCGCCCTAACCCACACGTCCACACAATCGCACACATACCTAACTCACACTCTAATCAGCGCCCAATTGCACACTTACCTGAACCCGACCCGTAACTTTCCACCACAGTGCTGAAAATAGCGAAGCGACAGAAACGGACAACCAAATTCTTTCCCTAGGAAAAAATTTGGTTTTCTGTAACTTCGCTGAATAGGGGTCGATATTAGAACTTTACTACAAATTCCCCTGCCCTTCATCAGGAGCACCAATACCCACTAACCGTTTGTTCAGCAAGTGACACAAACTCATGCGGTTCTTAGAATCTTTAATTGTTGCCAAAGTACTGAAATCCCCTTCCAACACTAAGCACCTTAAGGAGAATTCCAGAATCCTGAAGAAAAGCTCTCTCTTACACAGACCAACATAAAAATGGGATATGGATAGCACAATACAATTCTACAACAAAAGTCACGGACATTAATTAATTATTATTATAATAATTAAGAAATTGACCTAAAATTGCTCTGCCCACAGTCGCTAGTATTATTAAAACCTAGAGACTACCATCACCAACTTACCCACACCCTGTACCCAAAACTAGCCTTTTTTTCCAAAAGAAATATCTCTTGTATAAAATTTTACCTTTAAAAAGTATCCTCTAACCTTAATTCAACTTTAAAATTAAGCCAGTAACCTGTAGCTCTGAGCACTGGTGTCTTGTGTCTTGTGATTGGTTTAGCCCCACTCCACTCGGGCTTGCTCCATGCCCCACCCTGCCCCCATATTCCACCCATCCCCAGTGGTCCTAAATTTAAGTAGTCTAAACCACACCCCATCCCCAAAAAAACAATCAGTGACAATTTGTAATCAAAGCAGCACTACTCAATCAGCAATCACTTACCCCTCCCCCTGTCATCATTTCCTAGGCTCGAGTGTCAAGTTAGGTAGCTATGTCACCTCCCACCTTGCTATTACCAACCCTGCTGACAACAGTGCTGCTCATCCCCTACCTCCTCTCAGCCTATGAAACCAAGAGTAAACTAGGCTACCAATACCCAAAATGTCAAACTTCCACTCTAACAAGCACACATAAAAATGCTCACCTCTCACTACCCTATAGATCCAACTCCTCAACTTCACAGAAATACATCCTTACTAGACCCTGCTACATTTCACACAAACCCACACACTATCAAAAACTTCTCCATAAAACATGGAAACTACTACTCAGGATAAGAAACAACCTAACAATGGATAGTGACATCCATCCAAACCCTGGCCCACCCAAACTTCTCAACCCAAGCCTCCCCACCAACACACCTACCAACATTGCTCTGTCAAACAGGCCACCAAACTCCTTGCTGGCCTGCCATCTAAACATCAAGAGCATAAACAATAAAATTCATCATGTCCACACCCCCTTAGATCTTAATACACCAGATATACTATGCCTCACAGAAACGTGGCTAAAACCTTCCACTAAGGACAAAGAGGTATTACCACCTGGATATAATATGCATAGACTAGACCGTTCCTCAAGAAAGGGTGGCGGGGTAGCCATACTTTACAAATCTGACTTATCTGTCACTTTGGATATGCAACAACCCCCCCCCCAAATCAACAATGCTGAAATCCTCATCGCCAAACTAAAAATTAACAGCAACAAAAACATAAACATAGTCTGTGGCTATATTCCCCCAGGTAAGAACATAGAAACCCTTGAACACCTTAACTGGCTATCCCTTACCAATCCACAAGAAACCATCATACTAGGGGATTTTAACATTGATTGGAACACCTGTTCCACTGAAACCCCCACAACCCATGTAAACCTACATGGGTTTACCCAGACCATATCCCTTCCCACTAGGATAGGTAAACGCAACCAAAAAGATAGTACCCTTAACTAGATACTCATTAACAATCCCCCACAGTACTATACATCTGGTACAGTGACCATTGCCTCACCTATATGATCAAGTTTAAGGTAAACTACTCCCAAAACCCCACTTACAGGACTATTAGAAGCCATAGGAACTTCAACCTTAATGAATTTAATAACGAACTTAAAGCTTGTAACTGGTCAGCCCTAAAGAATCTCCCCCTAGATGATGCAGTCTCATACTTTAATGCTAAATTCCTTACTGTCCTCACCTCCCATGCTCCCACTCGTACCGTCAGAACCAAAGTTAATATTGCACCATGGATCACCAAAGACACCAAAGAAAAAAATCACACTAAGAAATAAAGCATGGGTTACCTACCAAACAACAAAAAACCCCAATGACCAACTTAAATTAAGATAGCTAAGAAATGACACCAAAAAATCTATAACTTTAGATAAAAAGAACTATTACTTCCACCTACAACAAACCCACCAAAATAGACCTTACAAGTTATGGACTGTGCTCAACAAACTCCTACGCCCAGGCCAAACTACCACCCCACCCCCCACAACTGCCAACGATAAATCCTCTGAAAATATAGCCAACACCTTCAAAACCTTTTTCACAGAGACTATCCAATCTCTGGCCAGCAACCTCAAACCTAATGGCCCTAATCCAAGTTTAGCCCCTACCAATATCTAAACACCATTTAGATTCCTACCTGTACCTACCCATCTAATAGCGACCCTACTTAAGAAACTGAGACCCAGAACTCTAGCTGCTGATCTACTCCATGCAGACTACTTACAAAAGGCTGCAGATGCTATAGCATACCCAGTCTCTATACTGATTAACCGGACTCTATCTGAAGCCACCGTACCCACCATCTGGAAAATCTCCCACATTATACTTCTTCACAAGGGAGGCAGTTCTACTGAACTGTCAAACTATAGGCCTATTTGCTGTATTGTCTCCACTAGCTAAAATCATGGAAAAGTGTATACACATGCAACTTATGCAATATCTCACCCACAACAAACTTCTGTCCAATACACAACACGGTTTCAGGCCAAATCATAGTACCACATCAGCCCTCCTTTCATTCTCAAATGTCATAAACTAAAACCGGAACAACAAACTATCCTCTGCACTATTTCTCGATCTATCCAAGGTCTTTGACATGGTAGACCATAAAATACTTATGAGAACCTTAAAGTCCTTTGCTTTAAACAATCATGCACTCCAATGGTTTGAATCCTATCTAAATGGTAGTCAGCAGGCAGTGCTTTGGCAAACCAAGCTATCATCCAGCCTCCCCCATCACACTAGCAGTTCCCCAGGGCTCCATATTAGGACCTCTTCTTTCCTCTCTCTCTACCAATGACTTCCATACAGCCATCCCAGATACTACCTGCATGCAATATGCAGATGACTTCACTCTAATTTGCTCTGCAACCTCGCCTGCTAACCTACTTACCTTAACCCAGAACACCTTCAACACAGTTGAAAACTGGCTCTCAAACCAACGCCTGATTCTAACCCTCAACAAAACCAAACTGCTTATATTCTCCCCCACAAGTAGGTCCCCAACAACACCATTGAACATAACAGTAAACAATGGCACAATCATCTCCCCAGAAGCCCAAACCAAACTATTGGGTATTATAGTGAACAACCTCAGGTTTGACAAACACATAAATCAAACCATAAAAACAGTCCATAAAAAACTCGGGTCACTATATAGGATCAAATCATTCCTCACTCCACCAGCTAGAGCCACAACTGCCCGATCCCAACTACTATCTACCCTTCTCTATGCCTCACCTCTCTTCTCCAACCTGAACAAATCAGATCTTTATAAACTAGCAACCTGCTATAACCAGATTGCTAGATTTGCTGCCGACACACCATACCGGACTCACCACTGCATCAATATAAACCTCTTAGGATGGAAGGAACTTCCCAACTTACTACAATTCAATCAACTCGTAGTAACACAAAGTTCTTTACTGCCCAGAAACCCCAGCATTAAAAAATATAATCACCCCCTACAACAACAATCGGCCACTCCGATCCTCCACCAAACTACTGGTTCAAATGGTCAAAGCAAACCACTCTGCTGGTGACTCTCTATTTGCCAACTCTGTTGGTAAAACATGGAACTGTCTACCAACAGACCTAACATTACAACCATCCTTAGCCATATTCAAAAACTAACTAAAGAGTCACCTCAAATCACACTGGTTATACCCATGCTCTAGACCCGACTAGGATTTCTCTCTACATCACTATTTCATGTCCCATCTTAAGTATACTAGTTTCATACCAAATAGGTCTAGTCCTTTCCCCAATCTTAGTGAGTACAGTCCTATAACAGGAAGGGAAACTTAATTATCTGCGTTAGTCAGAATGTCAAGATATAAAATATTTCTACCCAGTATTTGTAACTGATCAAGTCTGAATATGTATGTAATTTAACTTCTGCAAGCAATGCAACTACTGTATGTATGTCTCTATTATATGTACGTTACTACTGTAACTACCGTTGTTATTGATGCGCAAATGAATGTATGTAGCTACTTTTTTTCTAATTTGTCTTTGTGTTTTTTACTGTTAACCTTGAAGCTTTTCTCCCTGGGCCTCCGATGAAAATGGACATATATCCAGTCTGACTATCCCAGTCAACAAATGTAAAATAAATAAATATGTCACCTGTTCACCTGTTCATACCCATTTGTCATCTAGTAACACCTAAATAAATTATTTTCCACCTATACTAATGTACAAAAATGGTCACAGCCACACACTTTTGCACAGAGTGTGAGCAGAAGTCTACCCATGTCTACTTAGTTTACAGTATTTTAGCTTCATTAAGATAAGTCTCTTGAAAAAAAACTGTATCAGGTCACCTTGCCTTCAAGTGATGAAAGCATGTTAACTTTTAAATGGGTTCTTTAAGCTATTAATATTTTGAGGCCAGTCAAAATGTCCTTCTCATTTGACATTTCTAAAAGTGCATTCTTCCACCTCATTATAATGAAGTAGTCAGTATGTCAGTGCATAAATGCACAACACCCTATACCTAACAATGAAAAAACATCCATCTATCCCAACTAGTATTACAACCGATTTGTGAAAAAAACCCTACAAAAAATCTACGTACAAAGGGAATTTGTCACAGACTTTTGAGTGTCCACAGATCAGAGTCCAAAGGATCATCATGTGGTCTAAGGCAGGCTTACCCAAATTGTGGCCCATGAGCTACTATCTGCCATACCAAAGGTTTGTTTTCTTGCCTGATGCTGACTAGGTAGAATAACTTCTGTATTTTCTTTTTGGAGCTAAGAATGATAGGACATGATGTTCCATGATTCCTAGCTCAAAAACAAAAGCACAGACATTATTCTAAAACTTGATGGGCTATTAGTATAGGTGGATAGTTGAAATTCAGTTTCAGGTTTAAGTTCTAGCATGGGGCTTCTTACAGAAAAAGGAAAGTACAGTTGTGTAAGTACACTTATCGTAACTGGGAGTAGGATGTTGGAACGCCACAAGGATTTCTTACCAGGTGAATCCAGGATATAAACACATTGCCCTATATGGACCTCGTTAAAGCACTATACACATTGTCTCCTACATGTTACTGAGAGGTGATCTATACCTGGCGTACAGGGCATCCTTGGCTCCAGCTCTGATGAACCTTTTCCATATTTGCAAAACAAACAGCATCAGTACCACTAGATCCAAGAATGTAAATTTGCTTGCAACGTAAACAGGACATGTTGGCTAGACAGATATATGTGACTCAGAGGATCCCCATTTTCTGGAACAGGCTCCCCAGCTATGTAAAGCAAAGTCTATCCCTAACCCTAATTAAATGTAACCTCGGACCAATGGATGGAAAATCATAAATTCACCCCAGCTCTGACCCCCATATCTCTGATATACAGGGGGAGACAGTAACTATGCTCAAACAAACATACCTCCCCCAACATAATCTTTAGAATCTTCCTAACATGCCCCCTCCTAATAAAAGTCTACGATACATAGAGACACATTTGGGTTGGGTTGAGCAACTAGGTATATAAAGGCCCTGGTGGCCATTAACTAGTATACACCTAGATAGACAGATCAGTGTTACAGTAGCCTAAGCTAAACAGTTACACATCCTGCCAAAGACTGGATGAACAGCCAGCTTCCAAAGCTATAGGGCACCTTCCATTCATCCTAACTGCTATAGTGCTTGAGGACAGTGGAATAAATATAGTGGTTAATGGTACCAAACTCTCAGAGCATTCTTTCCTTCCATCAAGGGAAGCTAAAACCCTGTTAGACATATGTTAGGAGAACAAAGAAAAGAAAAAAAACATACCCTGGCAAAAAAAAAAAAAGGCAATAAAAAGGTAGGGGGAAGGAGGGCAGGTGTTTTGTACTGCAACAGTGATCTATTCAAACATCAACTGTTACATTGTAAGTTTACTTACTCAGCTGTACTGTGTTCATCATTAGATTACTGTTGCAGGAGTCTAAGCTATATGGGATGAATACCACAGCTTAGAAAGAAAGGGAGGACGGAGAAGGATCCCAGTCCAGGAGCCCTTGGAGAACAGTCCTAGCAAATCCTGCTCTGGAATCCAGCTTGAAGTGCTTGATAAATGTGTGCACAGATGATCAAACTGCTGTCTCTAGAATATGCCTAGAGTCCACCCTTTCCAAAAAACATAGAGAGGGCCTTAACTTTGCCTGAAGTGTATTGTTACAGTGTATACAATAAAATCAAAATCAATAGCATGAGACAACCATTAAGAAATTGTCTGTTTTGACACTGATCCCTTTTTCTAACCTTCATAGTATATAAGGAGTTGGCTACAATTTGAATGTTACGCATAACATCTGAGTTGTATTCACATTGTGCAGAATTTTCCTTCATTTTGTGGTTCTAGAAAAAATTGGGGAAATATACAGCCTGGCTCAACATAAACCCCCAAACCACTTCAGGCATAAAGAAAGAAAGGATCGGTTCTTAAAGTTACCTTATCTTTGTGAAAGATGAGACAGGGCTGAATCACCATAAAAAGCCTGTAACTCGGATAATATTTTACAGAAATCAGAGCAATGAGTAAAACTATTTTCCAAGACAAGAACTTCAACTCAGCCTCATAAGCAAGTTCAAAAAGAGAAAGTGCAAGTTTACACTACTAACAAATTAAGATTCTAAGATCTGTGTCCTAGGTGGGTGAATATGTAAACCCCCTTTCAAAAATTGTTTCAATTAAGGCAGGGTAGAAAGAGATGGATTCATGGGCAGACATGCAGAGCTAGCTGAGAGGTGAATCTTGATAGAGTAAGAAAGACCAGAGGATAATAATTCACAGAAATACTGTAGAATCAGAGGTCTCTGTGCTTTAAGAGGATCCTTACCCATATACAATTCTCTAGTAGCAGGTTTCTCAGCTTCCTTTAATACCTGCTCCACATCCTCAGAAAATGGGTGCCTAAAGGGTATTAAAATTCGAATATCTAGGCAGTGAGTTCAGGAAATTACAGGTTGGGGTGGATCAAGAACCCTGTGTTGTGCAAGTTAATCATGTGAAGAAGTTTGTGGTAAGTGTCTTGGCCATTTTCAAAAAAAGGGCGAATCGCTGCTGCCTGGGTCAAAGGGGTTACCAAAATTATCCTTGCAGAATCCTTTTGAATCTTAAGAAGAATGCAGGTTATTTTAGGGTCAGGCATAAGGAACATCCACAGCCATCTTAATAAAATGGCATCTGTCTTCCAGGCCTTTTTGCATGGAGTCCTGGAGCACAGTTGCTTTAATTGTCAACTGTGAATGAAGACAGACAACTCTACATGAGTTCCACACAGCTGGAACAATTCATGGAAGACCCCTAGGTACACCTCCCATTTGTGGGGATCTGTCCTGGTCTGCTCAGCTTGTCTACTACAATATTCTGCTCTTATGGGGTGTGACTAGCCTACATAGAGAGAGATTGCACTGAGTTACTAGTTCCCAGGCTGCTGCTGCAAGTCTGAAAAGCTGGTAGGATCTGGTCCCCACTGTTTACATCTCACATCACTGTGGTGTTGTCAGTGATTACTAGTAGAGGACCTGGAATCCAAAGAAGGCTCAGAGATTTGACAGCATTTATTAGTGTCATCCTTTTTTGACATTCATGTGTTTCAAATTGTCTTGTTTGTTCCACAGACCCTGTGTTTTCACTCCCATGGATAAAGCTCCCCAAGTAAAGTATGTGACACCTGCAGTTACAGACTGAGTAGGGAGCTAGAAGGCAAAAAACAAACAAAACCTATGCTGAGAGGCGACATATTCACCTACCAGATTATCTCTGTCTTATAAACCCCAGCAAGGGGGTACTGATGTTGGGTCTAAAATGATTTGATGAACCAATGATTTTTTTATTATATGATGCATGTCTAAAGAAATCATAAGAATCGTGAAAGCCATGAAATATAGACTCCTAGGGATTCCTAGCAGCTGACAAAGTCTAGATGGAAAATATCAGAAACTGCTTCTTGTAGTACTCCACTTCGCTCTACGTAAGAAAAGTCATCTGTGACAATGTGAGGTATTGCCAGCTATGCCAGGAGAAGCAGGGCAGCGGATGTGTAACATATGCCAGCATAGCTAGCTGCAGTTGTGTAAATAATTATATGTCATTTGTATATTAAACTGATTTGAACAGGTGCTTGTGTTGAAAATGTATTTGCAAAGTTGCTTGTATTAAAAAAAAGTACCAATAGTGGGTCCTGCTGGACAGAAAAAAGTATACAAGTTTGTCAGACTGTTTGTTAACTACTGAAATGAATACATTATAATAGAGGATATTGGAAGAGAATAGGTTAATCTCAGTCTAGCTAACTTTGAAAAATAGTTTGAAATTAAGTTACTTGGTATAAGCCATAACAATTGCATCTCACAAGTCTCAATACAGCGAGAGACAAAAAGTCTGTACTAGGAAGCCTTCTGTATTGTCCTTGGGGTGAACTAATTACTACTCTGGAGGGGTGGAAGTTTGAATTTGTTTTATTTATTTATTTGATATTTGTTAACAGGGTTAGTCTGACTGGGCAAGATGCCCTTTTTCAGCAGAGACCAGAGGAAAAAAGCTCCAGACATGTCTTATGTCTTCCAGAAGCTGCAACAGATCATAGCAAAGATGTGTGTGTGTATTATTGACACCTATGTGCTACATTCTGGTTCAGCTGCTAGGAAAGGGGGTAGTATAAGAACCAGAGTCAGATGACCAGATGTATGTGATGTCATTCTGTAATCCAGGACTAAAATGATGTTTTAATATCAAACAGAAGTCTCAGAGTACTCTGTTCTTGAAATCTGACAAGACCACCACTCAGCCACTTCATCTTGCATTGCTTTAATAAGTAACCAGGGAATAATATTTCTTCAGATTAGTCAGGAAAATATAGTGAGATAAGTCAAGTACTGTTTTTCTGTATCTGAGTGAATCTATTCATCTGTGTTATTTTTTATATTTCCTGTGATTGAAACTCTGGAGTTTATTCTAAATAGATATTTAGTATTTTCATGCTCTTTTATCATTTATTCTTGCATACATTTAAACCTTTTTATTGTGGCTGGTCCTTTAGAGAATACTGTAACCTTTGTTAGTGCTTATATTTATTTGGTGAACTGTGGCCACTCCCAAAATCTTTTCTGCATTGGCCAAACACTACCATTTGTATTAGTATTAATTTCACTCGGTATAACTGGGTACCCTGGTAACAGCCTTACAGTAGCTGGCTTTGGAGTGCCTGGTTGCAGTAACTACCTTATAATCTGGGCAGAAGGGCACATCTAGTACATCTGTGCCAGCCTTTCTCAGGTGTGTGTGTGTGTGTGTGTGTGTGTGTGTGTGTGTGTGTGTGTGTGTGTGTATGTGTGTGTGAAAATCAAATCTCAAAAAGTGTTTGCATCAGCTACTTGGAGCAGGGACACAGAGCACTGGTTTCACAGAGTGAGTGGTGGAGGAATTGGCTTGGACACTCAGCTGAAGACTCAACTCTACAGCTGTGCCAGTGGGAGTCTTAATGGGGCCTGTCGAGAGAGAGAGAAACCCAGACCTCGGACAGAGTGTTCCCTGTGTGCTCTTAAGGGAAATTCTGCTTGATTCAGAGAGCTGCACCTGGAATTACTGTGTACATCTATTTTTACTCCAAGTGAACATCCCTCACCAGTGTCAATGGTGAAGATTTAGACTCCTTGATTACTGGCCCAGAGGAAGAGACGTCATCACCAAAGATATTATCTACGAGACATCCTAAAAATACTACTGTGAAATGAAATGAGGGAGGATTTCTTTAGGTTTACTTGAGATCCCAGTTTGAGAAAAAGGCTCTTTACCCAAGAAATAGATTCTTAACATCTCCTGAAAGAGTCTACAAAAATTTTGAAAGATGTGAATTCCCTGTTGAGCTATTACACTTACTCTACACTTTGTAAACACTCTAGGAGTTGAAGAAAACCCACAGGGTAAAGCAGAAAAATGAAAATGTAAACCAGACATATAAAATCTCAAAATAAAGCACCTGAAAACTCAAAGGACTGGGATGTGATGATAATCATCTTTTGAATCTAGAGTTACTACAAAACTGGAAGGGGGAATGAGAGTTAACAGACTGTAAAGTCAACATTTTGAATTTTGGAATCTTGATGTGAATGCTGAGAAAAGAAAGCTCTGCCAAGCAATCATAGTCAAGTCTGCAGTACAAAGGGGTTCAGATTTGGTGCCCTCTTGTTTGTTTATGTATCATATCACTGTGGTATTGTCTGTGATAACTTGCAGAGGCCCTGGTTTATGGCCTTTTAAAGCACTGATGACTGTTAACTCTTGAGATTTATGTGCTTTTGTCTGACTTAAGAGTTCCACAAACCTTGCACTTTTACCCCTTTTGAAACCACTCCCCAAGCACATGTGTTGTTATGGACTAATAAGAGGACTGAAGGGAGAATGAGACCAGGGTTCAGAGACCTAGTCTACCCATCAAAGTAATTCCCATCTGACAAACTCCAGAAATGGAATTTTTAAAGAAAAGGAGTGTTGATGCTGAGTCCAGACTGATCTGCAGTACCACTGGATTCTTCAAATTCAAATGTGAATTCTGCTAAGGGACTCAAACATCTTGGATGCCTAGAATTCTGAGAAATTCCTTGCCAAATCCTGAGAAAGTCTCTTCCAAGGGACATATCTAGAAGACATCCCATAAAAAATACTGAGTTGGAAGGGATAAGGGATGATTTCTGTAAGTTCATGTGAAACCTCCAACCTGAACACGTTTTTCATGACCCATTGTCAATGAATCCTGCCAACTGGGAAAAGTATTTACAAATGAAAGACAATGGTCCAAATATGGAAATAGGTGAATGTCTTGAAGTTTGCAGTATGCTATCACTGCAGCATGGCACTTTGTAAAAAAAAATCATTTGCACAGTGAAAAGACCACAGATTAAGACAGATAACTGATAATTTGAACCAGACACAGAAAAATCTTAAATGCCTGAATTCCTTACAAACTGGAAAACAGTGAAAAGCATCTTTATATCCAATGTCACCATAAAGGTATGGGAGGGAATGAGTGGTGACAGGGTTTGAAAGGACAGACTTTTGGAAATGACAAAGTCTGAGATGGGAGAAGTCTAGTACTAGTTTCCAAGTTTCTTTTTTCCTTAGGTAGCAAAAAAATCCTTGAATAGAAACTTACTCCAATCTGAGCTGAGAGCACCAATTCTATCACCCACCCCAGACAACATTCCCTCTAGAAGAGGAGGAAACAGATGTGTTGAATTTGCAGAATGGGATGGGATCTCTAGAATCAGGGGAAGGGATTCTCATTGCCATCTGTAACCTTTTTGGATAAATCTCAGAACCCACTTGTTTGAGACAATCTGATGACCTTGAGTAAGATGGATGCCTAGTCTGTGAAATGTGTAGCCTTGCTGGGTTGGGAAAGAGGTGGGGTGATGCTGGGGATGCAAACAGTCATTCAGACGTTTTGGAGAGTCCTTGGTTCTGAGAGGCTCCCAGTTTCTTTTCTTTAAGCATCTTTTCCACTGCTTTTTAAAATTCTGTTTTTCAAACTTTGCTGAGATTGCTTACTTTGCTTCCTGGAAAAGGATCCTGAAAATGAAGCACAGTTTTTACTGAACTTTGAAAAGGACGGTTGAACAATCTGAGAAACCCCTGGAATAAGTTTTCCTCTTTCATCAAATTATTTAAGGACCTCAGAAGCAGAGTGTCCAAATAACACATCTTTGGCCAAGAAATAATTCAAAATCTTAGCTTTAATATCTTCTGAAAGATTTTGGAAATACAGCCAAACAAATTTTCTCATAACTGAACCAGCAGCAGCTCTAGAAACAGCATCACAGCAGAATCATAACAACACTTTAAACAATGCTTGAACACCCGAGAAGCAGGCATTATAATATATTTGATAAAGTTTTAACCTCAAATGTAGGAAGGCTAAGAACTCCTAAGATGGCTGCACACTGATCAAGAGTATAACCAGCTCTCCCAGTGTGAAAACAGAAATGGGATTGCCATTGATTTTTTTTTTTTTGGTAAAATTCAGTTACTGGCTAGTAAATGCACTGCCTGGATGCCAGCAAAGAAGAAAATTGGAAAACCTGGAAGAAAATCAAACAGAAAAGGTGAAGAGAAAACACTGTCTGGAAAGGATTAAGCAGTTGTTTAGCAAAAACAGTTCAAGCTCCAGCTTTGGTTCAATAGATGGCTTCAAGTAATGTAGAGGAAAAAATCAAATGTACTCAGAGGAGATCAAAATAAATGAAATACTGAAGGAATACATCAATTCAAACAACAAAAGGTTGGAAAACACTGAAGAGGCCCTACTAGCTATTCAGATAAACTGATAAAACTGTAAACATTAGACGCTGATATGATGAAAAAGGCTGGCTGAATATGAGGTTTCTCAAGAAGAATTGCTTAAAAATCAGCAGAGTTAGAAGACAGAGCAGGCAGAGGAAGCCTGCTTTTTTTGCTGTACCAGACAAACTGAAAGGAACAGACTGTATTAATTTTATGAAAGCACAGATAAGCAACTGTGCTGGTGTTCCACAGCAGAATTTGTTAACTGAAAGGGCACATCGAGTGCGTTTCAAACCTGGCCATGAGAAAGCAGTCAAGACCTGTATTAGTAGAGATGAAATCATACCGGCAGAAACAGCTGATCCAGACAAAACTGTAGCAGAAGGGCAAAGTATTAAAAATTGGAGACAGCAGAGTATTTGTAGAAAATGATAATTCATTCTACACCAGGCAGAAGATCAGCAAATTTATCCCAGCAATCAGGGAATGTTGAGGGGCAGGTGAGTCAAGCTGCTGTATTCAAAACTGTAGCAGAAGGGCAAAGTATTAAAAATTGGAGACAGCAGAGTATTTGTAGAAAATTATAATTCATTCTACACCAGGCAGAAGATCAGCAAATTTATCCCAGCAATCGGGGAATGTTGAGGGGCAGGTGAGACAAGCTGCTGTATTCAACTTTCTTCTAAGTGTTTTTTTCCTGGAGGACCAAAGTATTTTTTGATACAAAACAGGCTAAGGAAGAAATAAAGTTTAATAAAGTTTATCCAACAAAATGTGAGTTAGCAATCAGAATGAGACTCATTCTGATTCTTCTGATAGTACAGTTCATAGAGAGACTGCCAATGAAAGCTTTTACAATGTTCCAAAGGAAACCCCCTGAAAAAAACATAAAAAAAAAAAAAAAAAAAAATGAGTTAACTAGCAGCACCTTGGACTCGAAACAGAGTCTGGTATAGGAAGATGAACAAGGAGAAGGGCCCGCAGCTCTGAAATTAGTGAATACATGGAAGACTATAAAGCATCTCATCACATTTGGGAAATAAGGTTTTGCAAGAAAAAGTGGCTGAAAAACGCTGGTAGAATGTAAAGCAAACACACCGGTTTATATCATTAATATTTAGAAGGACACTAAAACGGAGAAAACTAACTGTAAGTAAAACACATTTTATTCTTAGTATTTGCACAAAATATTTCAAGATATAAACTGCATGTTATATACAGTAAAACAGTTCTGTGTAGTGTGTGGTAAGGAGTATTTTAAATGTGGACTTCTGCACATATCAAAGATATTAAAGTAAACAAACTGTTTAGTCATAAGAAACATAGTTTTTACAGCATAGCAACAAGAAAAAGCTGCACAAAAGAAAGTTTAATGTTCAAATGCTGTGATCTTAGGCTGTTGGGGTGGGGTGTAAATGTGTACTGATGACATTATATACAAAATTAGGATATTTTCTATCTTTATTTTGCAAGGGTGAATGCCTAGACTACCACCTCTGCCTAAGTTGTAAACATGTATTTTTGTAAGCATGTAGGCTTAAAAAAAAGATAAAATGACGAAAACAATGAAAATGCTATGCTTCTTACAACTAAAAAAATATTAGCTTGTTTATTTTCCCCTGGCAAGTGTACACTGAAGTCAAAATGTCTGCAGCGGAGGGCAGCTGTACATTCTTTTTTGACTGAAATTTAAAGTCATTGCTAGTACCTGCCCAAGGAGATAAGAGGTTTGCAGATGCAAGCAGTTAATCTTGAGAATTCTGAGTATTCTTTGCTAAAGGAAATGCAAAATCTAAAGGTACAATGGCAAGCTGTTCGATGAAAAATTCAATATGACATTATAGGAAGTGCCCAAGATGGAACCACCTCCTTAGCAGAATTAATACTTTAATGCAGTTAACAGAAAAGTGTACATTTTTGTTTTATTTAAAGACGGCAACTGCACTTTTTCTTATGGCTAAACGTTAATGTTTTCTGAAAGCATTAAAGCTGTTTTCCATATCTGGGAAGGGAAGAGGGAGATGAGAAAAAAAAACAGATAGAAATCTGTGCAAGAGGGAGCACATGCTGTACCATGTGCTTTAGCATGAGTAACCTGAACATTAGGTTAAGTAACGCCTGCAGGTGCAGATGTCAATTTTGGGCAATTGTTCTCCTGGATGGTTGAACTTCATGTTTTGTGTGTTTGTTCCAAGTTAATAGGGGATGAAAGTGTTTCGTATTTAGTTTTGTGTTTGAGAGTTTTCATTAAAACAAACTGTTGAAATATGACATAGGTTCAGAAGGAGATAAACACCTGTACAAAATTGCAGCCTGCAAAACATTAGTATATGCATGTAACACAAAAACATTCAAAAAAACTGTCATGTGTAATAGGTGGCAACAGTTTTTTTATCATGATGGCTTTGCTGTCCATATTTTTCTGGAATGCGAATGACCTTACAGGTAACATTAGAAAGGAAAGTGTGTCGAATTACTTTAAGAAATGCACAGTGCAAATAGCAACATTGCAGTAAACACATTTGGAAAGAAATTGTGAATCTGACAAAGGATTTTGGAGTGTTTATTCAGCAGAATCATGGAGAGAGGAAAAGGGGAGTAATTGTACTAGCTTCTAGAGGGACTCCAACAGTGACAGATTAGGGGAAAACAGACAAAAATGGCTGACTTGTGATAGTAACGGGCTATAGGCAAGGGAGGAGGATTACAATGGCATGTATTTATATTCCACCGAAAAAAAAGAAGTTATGTACTTACCATAATGTTCCATGTTTGTTGTCCTTCTCGCCTTCATTCTTACTGATTGGGCTCAAAACCAATCCGCAGTTCCGACTCAGCCATATACTAAAGCTCAAGGTCTTCCACTGCTTCATCACTATATCCCTATCCCATCATGCTCTAATGAAACTCTCCAGATCTTGTTTGCTGATAACTATAAGTTATGTACTCACCATAACGCTTGATGTATGTGGTCCACCTCGCCTCACATTCTTACTCACGGGTTTGGAGCGGAACATCGGCTCTGACTCGGCCAACTTATATTTTTCTAGCACAAAGTCTCTAATTGGCTGGGCTAACCTGGTATCCCATGTTGCACCGCTCCATAACCCCAGATCTAGTATGTAGCAGCTCATAGTCACACCTCATGCACAACCACAGTTCAGAAGAGTAGAACACTAACCAGGGCAGCAAAGAAAAAATAACCAATACCGAAGGGTACTGAAGACAAATGTCACCTCCAAATCCTCAAGGAGGGGGGACAGGTGGGGGGAATGTAAGAATATGAGGCGAGATGGACCACATACATCAAGCGTTATGGTGAGTACATAACTTGTAGATGTTATGTGGTCCAATCTTGCCTACATTCTTACTCACGGGACAGCGTCCCCAGCACCTCTATCCTGGGAGGCTCAATGGAAGATGCTCCTGAGAACAGTGGAACCAAAGGAAGCCCGGCCCCTAGAAGCCACATCTAATTTGTAATGAGTAATGAAGGTGTGGGGAGAAGCCCACGTGGTCGCAGCACAAATTTCATCCAAGGATAGTCTGGAGTGATAAGCTACTGAAGTGGAAACAGCCCTGGTGGAGTGAGCCTTGACGGGGAATGGTAACTCTCTGCCTGCTGACGAGTAAACGTAGGAGATGCAGTCAGAAATCCATCTGGAAATTATAATCTTAGAAACAGGGAAGCCTGTTGTATTTTCTGAGAAGGACACAAAGACTTGGTCAGACTTACGAAGTTGTTTTGTCCTGTGTAAGTAAAAAAGAAGCTGCCTGTTTACGTCCAATTGATGAAACTTAAACTCTGCCTTGTTCGAAAATTGAGGAAAGAAAACTGGCAGCTCAATGGACTGATTGAGGTTAACAGCAGAGGTTACCTTCGGAAGGAAGGATGGATTAGGTCTCAAGGAAACCCTGTCCTTATGAAATATTAAATAAGGGGATTTGATGGACAACACTTGAATCTCCAACACCCGTCTAGCTGATGTGATAGCTATTAAGAATGCAGTCTTCCAAGACAGAAATTTTAATTCACAGGTGGCAGCTGGTTCGAAAGGTGATGACGTCAGGGCCTGTAACACAAAATTTAAGTCCAATGCCATGATGGGTTCTGACACAGGAGGCCAAAGCAACAAGGTGCCCCTCAAACAGGCCTTACATAGCTTATGAGCCATGAGAGAAGGTTCGTAAGAGTTATGAAAATTAGAAATAGCGGCCAGCTGAACCTTAATGGTAGCAGGAGCAGAACCCTGCTGAAAAAGTGTAGATAAAAAAATCTAAGACAGCAGGGATGGGGGCTGTGAAAGTATCCAGTCCCTTGGCCTGAGCCCAAATTGAAAATCTTTTCCACTTGCTGGAGTAAATCTTCCTGGTAGAAGATTTATGAGAAGAAGATAAAATGTGTACTACCTCAGGTGAAAAATGATGAAGTCTGACTAAAGATGGAAGTGGAGTAGCCACGCTGTCAACCTGAGGGTCCGCAGGGAGGGATGAGACTGCCCCGACATGTGTGTCAGTAGGTCTGGTGCTGGGTCCAGAGTCCAAGGACTGTCCACTGCTTACTGATGAAGAAAGGAGAACCAGACTTGGTAAAGCCAGTGTGGGGTAATAACAATCATCTTGCTTCCTGAGGAAATGGCTTTCTGGATAACTCTTGGGAGCAGAGGAAACAGAGGGAAAGCATAGAGCAGACCGGGAGGCCAATCGTGGACTAGAGCATCCCTGGGTGACTCCCCCTGTGGGGTGATCAGAGTAAAGTAGTTGCTGCACTTGGTATTGTGGGGATTGGCGAAAAGGTTGCAGCAAGGCTAACCCCACCTGTTGAAAATCTGTTCCGCAACTCGGCGGTTCAGGGACCACTCGTAAGGCATCGGAATAGATCTGCTCAGCCTGTCTGCTATCACATTGGCCTTTCCCGGAATGTGCTTTGCCACTAGGAACCGTCGGGAAGACACTGCCCACTGCCACACTCGCATGGCCTCTCTGCATAGGGGGTAAGACCTAGTTCCCCCTTGCTCATTCAGGTACCACACCACAGACATGTTGTCCGAGTGAATTGCAATCATTCCTAGGGGAAGAGAGCTATGCAGTACTTGCAATGCCAGTAACACCGCTCTCATCTCTAGAACGTTGATTTGCAGATGTACCTCGTGATCCTGCCAGGTGCCTCGGACAGTCCTGCCAAGATAATGCCCCCCCCCCTTATCTGGGAGGTGTCCGTGGCAACCGGAGTCATAGGAATAAAGGGATTGCCTTTGTTCAAGCTGGTGGAAAGCAGCCACCAACAGAGGTTCTGTTTGCACCAATCGGTGAGTAGGATCAAATGGGACAGGGGAAGTTTCTGAAAGGACCATTGGGCAGAGAGGAGCCACTGCAGAAGTCTCATGTGTAATCTGGCTAGGGGCACTAACATAATGGTGGCTGCCATGAATCACAGGAGCTGTAGGACCCATCCTTGACTGAACCTTCTTGAGGGGTAGTAATGTGCGACCCTGACCCTGCAACACTTCTATCCTTTCTTGAGGCAGGAACGCCCGCATATGAACGGTGTCTAGCTCTACGCCTATAAATGTGACACACTGCGAGGGCAGCAAGGCAGACTTTCCCCAGTTCAAGGTAATTCCTAGTTGATGACAAAGGGCAATGGTCTTTTCCCTGGCCTGAATGAGAAGATGCCTGGTGGGGGCGGTGAGGAGCCAGTCATCCAGGTATGGAAACACTTGGAATCCTTGAAGTCTCAGGTGAGCTGTCACCAAGTGAACACCCTGGGGGCTGTGATGAGGTCAAAAGGCAGGACACGAAACAGGAAATGACTGGCTCCCAGCCAGAAGCGTAAGTGACTCCTGGATGCCCTGTCCATTTTGATATGGTAGTAAGCATCCTTGAGATTGATGGAGGACATCCACATTTCTTTTCCCAGCAATGGAAAAATAGACTGAAGGGTGACCATTTGGAACTTAGACTTTAGAACGTATCGATTCAGTTGGCTGAGATCCAAGATGGGTCTTAGGTCCCATGTTTTTTTTGGCACCAAAAAGAGTCTTGAGTAAGTCCCTAATCCGATCTGGACTGAGGGGACAGGTTGGATGGCTCGTTTTTACAGCAACTTTGAAATTTCTAGTGTTGCGTGATCCCTTTGACTGGGTGGAACGTCTGGGATTCTCTTGGGTGGAGGAGGGTCTGACAATAACGGGATGGAATAACCTCCAGTAACTATACGAAGCACCCATCAATCCTGAGTGATACTTGGCCAGGCTTCCGGGTACAACGAAATGCGGCCCCCAACTGGCTCCGGAACAGCACAGTCGGTCAATACATCATGGACGATGATAGGAAGGTCCGTGAAACGAATCACAGTCTCCCAAATTGCAAGGGCCTCCTCTGCCCCTAGGGCGGCGTCTCCCAGAATAGCCACCCCCTCCTCTGCCTCTGGAGGGGGGCTCACCTTGACCGGCAAGGAAAGATTTCTGTGACTTTTTGAACCACATCTTTCCTCCCCTCTGAAGCTTGGGGTAAGGCCTAGATGGGAGGGAAAAACGGGCCCCTACAGCAGATAGGGTCTTTCCCTCTTGCTTGCATCTGGTGAGGGTGTCTTTCACTTTGGTCCCAAAGAGTGAGGACCCATCAAAGGGGGAGTCAGTGAAGGAAGATTTGAAGGCCTCCGTGAAATGACACAGGCGCATCCAGGCTTGCCTCCTAAAGGCTACACCTGAGCTAGCTGCCCTACTGCCCCCTCGGCTGCATAAGATATGAGCCTATGGACGAGTTGACAATCAAGCCAAGAGTAGATAACTGGGCGTTAACCGTCTGTGTTAACACCTCAGGTATGTTACCCATTAGAGTATCTCCTAACTCTTTAAGGAGATCTCTCTGGAGCCGAGTAATGTGATATAGATAGTTCAGAGACAGAAGTGTGAAGGTCGCTGAAGAGAGGGTACGCTTCCCGTACCGATCCATACTCCTGGACTCCTTGTTAGGAGGATGGACGGAGGAAGAAGACTCGGCTACTTCCTGCTGAGTGGCTGCCGTCACCTCCATGGCATCCACAGAAACCCCTTTGGACAGGAACTCTTTCCCAGGGGGAGCCGAGAGAAATTTATTAGGGCGTCTTGGTACAGGTTCCACAGAGTCAGGAGTCTCCCACACCCTTTAACAGATCAAATCCAGGAGCTCATCGAAGGGTGGAGACACCCAGGAGGCGGAGGGTTGAGCCCCAAAGTACTTGAGGAATACCGACTCCTCCTCAGAGGGGGTTTTGGACGACCAGCCGCCTCTCTGCATCAAAATCTCCAGGATGTCAGAGAAAGAGACGTCATCGGAGGACGACTTGGGGGACCCCTCTGACTCCTCGAGGTCGGTATCAGAGGTGAGGGACTCATCCTGGGAGTCTATGTGCTTTCTCTTGCACAACTTCTTTCTTGCGGGCTCCTCAGGCACAGACTCTGAGGGGCCCTCAGAAAGTTGGGGACCACTCATGGGGGTATCCCTAGACCTTGGGGCTCCGCTGTCAACCGATAGGGGGTCATCAGAGGCTCTCTCCGGAGTGGAAGAGGATGGAATGACCGATCCGGGTGATGTCACTGAGGACCTGGCCAATGCGCTCCTCATGACCTCGAAGGCGGGTCCCCCCGAATCCGAGGATCGACCAACCTCCGAGGCCAAGATCGGAACCGAAGTTCCCCGAGCCGAAGCACCAAGAGGGAGGCTCGGAATGGACAAAAGTCCCGAAGTATCCCCCTCTGGCCCGACAGAGGAAAGCCAGGTTCCAAAACTAGAGGACGGAGCCAACGTCGGCACCGATAAAGCCTTAAGAGTTATTGGAGCCGGCAGAACATCACCCAGAGCAGAACACTCTGGCTCTGAAGACAAGGAGGTGCTGGGAGGAGGAAACATGGGTGCACTCATCGGGACTGGCTCTGGAGCCGACTGGGTCAGAGCCGAAAATAATTTTGCCAAAACCGGCAACTGCAGGAGCCTCTGGACCACCATATCCACATCCAATTCAGACAGTCTGGAGGATTTGGAGGAGAGAGAAGGTGACTTTGATCTCTTATCTGGAGATCCTTGTCTGACACTAGGAGACCGGCTCCGAATGGGCTCTAACAGGATAGGAGCTGAGGCAGATTCAAGAATCACAGCTACCTCCTGCGGCCCCGAGGACAAGGGAGCCGAGGAGGTAGAATCCAATTTGGTAGTCTTCTCCTGTGGCTCCGATGAAACAGATGGAGCTGTAGATCTTTTCTTAACCTTAGAAGTCTTGGTTTTAGACTGTGAACCAGAGGAAGAGTCCAAGGACTCCTCAAAGGAAGGCTTAAGAAGACCCTTCAGTATAAGTTTATTTTTTCTCTCCTGTAGCTTTTCTCTCCTGTAGCACCCTAGGGCTAAAAGCATGACAAAAGCTACAGGACTCTTGTAAATGTATCGCCCCCAGGCAGTATACACAAACAGCATGTCCATCTGTTATGGACATCTTGTAGCTACATTTAGAACACTTCTTAAACCCGGAGGGTTTGTGTTCTTTTTGATCCTTAGACATAACAGCAAAACCACAGTACACAACACCACAGAAACAGGACTTTAGGTCACACTGGTTAAGGCGGGAAACTACCGATAACAACAGTTGACAAGAATCTCAAGTTAAACGATTCTGACACAACAACGAGACACACACTGAAGCAAGGGACAAACGCTTTCCTCAGACAAACTACACAACGGAGGGAGCACTAGGTCCTCTAACTTAAATGGGCCTAGCCCATAGGAACGGAGGGATACCACAAACAATACACTCACACCACAAACAAAAACGATAATAACAAGAGCAATCAGCTATAAAAATAGCTTTTGTGAAGAAAAATGACAATTTTCAGTGAGAAAAAGAAGTTTTAAAGCTACTTAGCCACAGCCAAGTGAGACCACGTCCTAGCTACATGAGCGGCACATGAGATCTGGGGTTATGGAGGCCAACATAGGATACCATAGTTAGGCCCAGCAATTAGAGACTTCGTGCTAGAAAAATATAAGTTGGCCAAGTCAGAGCCATTGTTCGGCTCCAAACCCCTGAGTAAGAATGTAGGCGAGATTGGACCACACAACACCCACAGTTAACTAAGGTACTATTAAAGCCTTTTATAAAACACTGAAGGTCAGAGAACATAACTGCCAAATGAAAGAACCACCTGGTCCTCCAGGAGCCACAGGCTGGGGGGAAAAGGAGGGTAGGATGTAAGAATGAAAATGAGATGGACAACAAACATGGAATGTTACGGTGAGTACATAACTTCTTTATGTTATGTTTCCCTATCTCGCCTTCATTCTTACTGGATGAGACAGCTTCCCTAGCACCATTTTTCCTGGATGGCTCACAGAAATATATTCTTCAGGACAGTGGATTCAAAGGAGGCCCTGTCCCTGGAGGCCAAATCTACTTTGTAATGAGTGATAAAGATATGGGGTCTTGCCTAAGTCGCAGCAGCACAAATGGTATCAAGTGGTAGCCTAGTGCGAAAGGCAGAAGTGGTTGCCATGGCTCTTGCAGACTGACCCTTGACTTTGTAGGGAAGAACTTTGTATTACCTTTTATATACAATTCTAACAACAATCTGAAATCCATCTTGAAAGTGTGACCTTAGATACAGGATCACCCTTCTTTGCTTCTGAAAATGAGACAAATAATTGATTAGATTTTCTGAAGACTTTTGTCCAATGTAAGCAGAAATGTAATGGTCTGTGTATATTCAGTTGGTGAAGTATACATTCTGCCTTGTTGCCATAGTTGGGGGAAAAAAACTGGTAGTTCTATGGACTGATTTAAGTTAGACTCCGAGCATACTTTTGGTAGGAAGGATGGGTTTGTTCGAAGGGATACTCTATCTTTATGGAAAAGCTTATTGGGTGGCTTGATCAACAATGCTTGCAGCTCTGAAACCTTTCTAGCAGAAGTGATGGCAATCAACATACTCGTTTTCCATGTCAAAAATTTTAGATCACATGATGATGCAGATTCAAAGAGGGGAGGGGGAATCAAACAGGAGGGAACAAAGTTTAGGTCCCATGGTGGTAGAGGAGTCTTTATGTGTGGTCTTAACAGGTTAATGCCCTTCAGGAAAGCTTTGCACAGTCTGTGAGACATCAGATTTGGGGCCAGCCACTTATATGGAAATTAGATGCTGCTGCTAACTGCACACGAATGGTAGCTGTTCAGCTGTGCCTTCATCAAATAGTTTTGCCAGAAATTCGAGAATACAACTTATAGGAGCATAAAAAGGGTCAATGTGTTTGCTGGATGCCCAGGAAGAAGATCTTTTCCATTTATTCATATATAATTTTCACATTGAGACCTTATGAGAAGAAATCAAGATACGTTTCACCAAAGGAGGAAGGTTAGGCTATACTTGGAATCAGAGCAGTCAAGCTGTCAATTGGCGGGTTTGAAGACAAGGGTGGAGCGTTCCGGACGTACGAGTCAGAAAGTCTGGAACTGGGTCCAGAAGCCATGGGTCCTCCTGAAGATGAGGCCAAAGGAAGGGAGAACCAAATCTGATGAGGCCAGTATGGAGCGATGAGAATCAGCTTGCTTCTCAATGAGCTGGCTTTCTTGAGAAGCCTGGGTATCAGAGGAAAGGGAGGGAAAGCATAAAGGACACCGGAGGGCCAATCGTGTACAAGTGCATCCCTTGGCGACTCTTCCGAAAGGGGGGATAAGGGCAAAATAGCCGCTGCATTTGGCATGCATAGATGGGGAAAAATGTCACAGCAAGGCTGGCCCTATCTATGCAAGATCATCCCCGCTACTTCTTGTTTTTAGGGACCACTCATGAGGCATGAGAACTACTCTGCTGAGTTCTGCTATCACGCTGGATTCCCCCGAGATGTGCATTGCTATCAGAAACTATCGGGAGTAGGTCGCCCACTGCCATACTTTCAGGGCCTCTCAGCAAAGGGGGTAGAACCTGATCTATCCTTGTTTGTTTATGTACCAGATGACCGACATGTTGTCTGTTTGTATTGCAATTGTTCCCAGAGGAAGAGAGACCTGAAATGCTTACAACATCAAAAGTACCACTCTCATCTCTAGGATATTTGATGAGCAAATGGGTCACGTGATCCAGTCATGTGCCTTGCACTATCCTTCTCAGACAATGCCCCCCAACTCTATCTGGGAGGTGTCCGTGGTCACTGTGGCTACAGACTATGGGGGAAGAAAGGGTTGACCTGAAGTCACATGAGTGGAGTGACGCCACCAGCAAAGATCCTTCTTGCAGGACTGTGTTAACAGAATTTGCTGAGACATGGGTAGTTCCTGCAATGACCACTGAGTGAATAGTAGCCACTGCAGAATTCTCATGCGCATGAGTACTAATGGAAGTAAACTTGTTTCTGCAGCATGGTTCCCAAGACTTTTAAAATGGTTCTCGCCTGTACTCTAACCTTGGAGAGAAGGTGGGAGACTTCTTGTCTCAGAATTAAAACTCTTTCTGTAGGAAGTTTTGCCCTCATGTTTATTGTGTCTAGATCTGGTCCTATAAACACGATATGGTGAGATGGCAACAAGGCAGATTATTTGTAGTTTATTGTGATTCCTAGGTGAAAGCAGAGGGATAATGTAGTATCTCTGGTTTCCAGTAGTAGATGCTTGGTAGTGGCAGTTAGTAGCCAGTCATCTAGACACGTAAACACTCGGAATCCTAGATGTCTCAAGTGAGCCGTGACTACTGCCATACACTTGGTGAACACTCTAGGGGCTGTAGTGAGACCAAAGGGCAGAGCTCAAAATTGGTAATGACGGTCTCCCAGCTGAAGCGCAGATGACTCCTGGATGACCTGTCCAGCTTTATGTGGTAGTACGCATCCTCGAGGTCTATAGAGCACATCCAATTGTCTTTTCCCGGAAAGGGAAGAATCAGCTGCAGTGTTACCATCCAGAACTTGGTCTTTTTTACGGATTCGTTCAATCTGATGAGATCCAAAATGGGCTTCCAGTCCCCCGTACTTTTTGGCACTAAAAAGAATCTCGAGTAAGTTCCGGATCCTATCTGGTCTACAGGGACTCTTTGGATGACTCTTTTGTCTAGCAACTTTCGAATTTCTAGAGTTGCCTGATCACTTTGACTGGGTGGAACATCTAGGGTGTTCTTTCTGTTTTGGATGGGAAAGGAAAAGGGTATGGAGTAGCCTTTGGATAGGATACTTTGCACCCACTTGTCTCTTGTTACTTCTAGCCAGGCTTCTAGGTACAAAGATAACTGACCTCTGACTGTCTCCAGAGATGGACAGATGGGCCTCCCCTTCAGGAGTGCTGAAAGGGCCTACCACAGAAAGGATCCCTGTCGCCCTAATTTTGCGGACCCCCTTGGTCATGTGGGCAGTGTCTTCCATTAGTACTTCCCCTCTCCCCCTGAGGGAAGTGTCACCACGTGTGCCCTGAAAAACTCTATTAAATTTTCGGAACCATATCCTTCCTCCCTTTTGTCCTTTTTAATAAGGTCTAGAAGGTGTTGAAAAACATACTCCTACGGCAGACAGAGTTTTTCTTTCTTGCTCACACCTAGTTAGTGTGTCCTTGACTTTCGGTCTGAACAAGGATGAGCCATCAAATTGGGCATGGATAAAGGAAGATTTAAAGGATTTCGCAAATTCACACAAGTGCGTCCAGGAATGTCTCCTTAGCAAAATTGCTGAACCCACTGCTCTGCTCGCTTCAGCTGCTGTGTAAGAAATAAGCCTCATGGAGGAGTTAACCACAGAGTTTAAGGTGGAGGGCTGAGAGGAAACTTTATCTAATACCCCTGCAGCTACTGTACCTTGGAGAGCATCTCCTAGCTCCTTTAGGAGATCTCTCTGAAGCCTCGTAAATTGCGTCAGGTAATTCAGTGATCTGCGAGTAAAAGATGCTGAAGAAAACATGTGCTTCCCATATCTGTCCATCATGCAAGACTCCTTGTTCATCGGGAGGACAGACAAGGACATTTGCAAAAGTTCCTTTTTGCTGGCTGCTTCCACCACCATAGCATCTACAGGAACACCCTTAGAAAGGAAATCTTTATCAGAAGTGGCTGTGATGAACTTATTTGGCCTCAGAGGGACAGGTCCCACTGCGCCGGAGACTCCCACTGCTTTCAACCAAATAGATTCATAAACTCGTCGAAAGACGGAGACACCCAAGTGGCTGAAAGGTGAGACCCAAAGGCCTTCAGGTAAACAAGGTCAAAAGGGTTGATGGGCTTCCAGCCGCCTCTCTGCTTAACAATTTCCAGGATGTCTGCAAAGGAGACATCTTCAGAGCGAGACCATGGGGACCCTTCCGACTCATCAAGGTCTGTATCGGAGATGACAGACACCTCCAGGAGAGTCCTCTTGCAGAGTCTCTTATGAGGGACCTCATCAGAGGAGTATTCTGGAGAGGTTTAGGAAGAGATGGGTTCACCCAATGGGGTACCCTGAGGACTAGGGTCTTCACTTGTCTGTGAATGGTGTGGTGCAGTGACGGGCAACGTTGCTTTAGGGAGAAAAATGTCACAGCCTTTGAATGGAGCTGTCTGAGTGGACAGCTCTCTTCTCATCAGCTCAAAAGCCCCCCCTCCCATGATCTGAGGATACCTTTGGCTCCAAAGAGCAAAAAGAAATCCCCGGAACCAAGGGGATTGGCTTTGAAGCTGATGTAGGAGCTGAGCCCATCAGCGCTGAAGCCCCGAGAGGTAAGTTCGGATCCAACAAATGTCCGATCTGACTCCCCTCTCCAGACCAGACTGGAAAGCGTCGGCTCCTAAACTCTGGAGACTGGCTCCATAGCTCAAATTCTATTAGCACCAAAGTCGATGGAGCTGATGATGTAGACTTCCCGGGTCCAGTAAGCTTCGGGTCCGGGGAAGTAATTTTTGTCAGTTTTTTGGGTGGTTCCGACTGACTAGCAGAAGGAAAAGATCTTTTTTGAGACCTGTCTGATTTTGAAGAAGGGGACATAGTTGGTTTGGAAGTGCCCTGACCTTCTTCCAAGGCTTCAGAGAAAGGTGTCTTCAGTAATCCTCTAACAATGAGTTTATTCCTTCTTTCTAAGAGTACTCTAGAGATAAAGGAATGACAAATACTACAGGTTGTAGCAAATGCAATGCCCCAAGACAATACACACATATGGTGTGTGCCCATCAGTGACGGACATTTTTTGAGTATATTTTTCTTACTTCTTAAAGCCGGAGGGGTTAGATTCTCTATGTTACTTACACATGGTGAACACTAAGAGATATAACCTTCACAAAACTACCAAGTGTAACAAACTATGAATATATGAAAGCAATTTCTTTTTTTTTTTTTTACAGCAAAAAACTCAGGAAACTTAAGCAACTGCTACAAAGGGATAGGGGTAGGCCATTCTCTAATTTAAACAAAGCTGCCTAGAACAAGAAGAGGGGAATAGAGGGGGAGGGATTGCCCTCTAAATTAAGTGGGCAACAGCAGCCCTCTAATTCAAATGAACTGCCAGTTGGGTTAGAATCAATAACGGGAAAGAGAATTAGTCTACAGCACTCTCTAACTTAAGCGAGTGTGTAGAAAATAAACAGAAACAATAACAACGATAGCCCTCTACTAAAAACGGGCTCTAATAGTAACTTTAAGCTGGGATAGGGGTAACACAGGCCTAACAGAGAAAATGACAGCCAGTGAAGCAAAACACAAAGCAAACTCTGTAAACTAACTATCTAAAACTAACTATTATCATTATTTTAAACAGCAAAAGAGAAAAAACAGCAAAGGTAATAAGAAAAAAGTATCCAACTTTGCCAGAGCCAAAATGGAATCACCCAATCTGTTTAGCAGCAAACAACATCTGTGGAGGTTCACTAGAGCATGATGGGACAGGGATACAGCCATGAGCCAGTGGAAGACCTCAAGCTTTAGTATACGGCCGAGTCAGAACCAAGGATCAGTTCCAAACCCAACCAGTAAGAATGAAGGCGATATAGGAGAACATAACATCTGCTATTATGGAGCTTAAGAAGATTTTGGGAAAATAGTTTTCAGGAGGGAATATTATTTATAGGTGTGGACTGGAATTTGATTTGCAATAGCAAGGATGTATCAGGAGACTTAGAAGGGAGAGTATAACAAAAGAGGGTAGATTTCTGAAGAAGTTTAAGCAATATTTCGTATGGAAGATATGAATTCAGTACTTGGACAGAATTGACATATTATTCTCCATGGTACAATAACTGGGCTAGACTAGATAGAAATTATATTTCACAGAACATGTGCATTTAACTGAAAGCTTCAACACACACATCCAATAACTATTTCTGATCATGCATCAATAAAACTAAGATAAAAATGAAGTATAACGAAGCAAAAATAAGACACTGGCACGTTACCATCCTACCTATTAAAAAAGAGGAATTTAAGGAATGGGTAGTGGAAATAATAATCTTCAGAGGTTACAGCTAGTGACTAAAAACAGGATCAAAGAAAAGAGAAAGCAAAATTGTTAGGACGCAATAGAAATTACTTAGAGATGCTGACAAACTTTAAAGTATTACACAATAAGGGGAATCTCGCTGAAAAAGAGAAGGAGCAAATGCAGACTGCTGAAGAGAAAAAGTACAGTTGTGTACACTTACCATAAATGTAGATGTTCAAGTGTATTCACTGTTGCAGTCATCACATTTGGGTTATCCTGTCAGGGGTAGCCCTCAGTCGGCCCAAATACCAGAGGCTTAGTATTTCTGCGTTGGTTGCTGTCGCTCCAGGACTGACATCAGGTCGTCAGTGGTATAAAATCAGGCAGCCGACGGCATTACATCAGTTTTTTATGCCCCAACTGTCAAGAGCCCCCAAGTAGAGAGCTAGGTTATGGTGGAAGAACACCACCAGTAGAAAGTAAATACCAAAAATTCCCTGTAAGGAGAGAGAGAGAGAGAAGGGAGATGGAGGAGAGGAAACCAGGACTGCAACAGTGAATACACTCGAACATCTACATTTATGGTAAGTGTACACAACTGTACTATGTTCTCCATGTTTCACTGTTGCAGTCATCACATTTGGGTTGATTCCCAAAGCTGAAGAAAAGGGTGGAGGTAGTCAAGAAGCATGGGGGCTGGCTATGATGCCTTGCAAGACTGCGGTGGCAAAGCCTGCCCTGGATTTGGAGAAGATATGCAGGTGGTAATACTTGGTGAAGGTATGAACAGAAGTCCATGTTGCAGCCTCCAGGATATCCTTGGTGGGGACCCCTCTGAGAAAAGCTGCAGAGGTGGAGGTTGCCCTGGTGGAATGTGTCCTGACCCCCTTTGGGGGCAGTTTCCTATACTGTTTGTAGCAGAAATGGATGCAGTGTGCTATCCATTTGGAGAGTGTTTGTTTGGATATGGCCTTGCACTCTGCCCCTGCTGTGAAGCTGACTAGCAATTGGTCAGTTTTTTCTAAAGGATTTAGTCCTATCCAGGTAGAATCTCAAGATCTAAAGACCCTTAAGATCACATTAAATACAGGCAATCCAGGAACAAAACCAAAAAATCAATTTTACAAGACAAAAAACAATACTACTGTAATTTACAGACAGTAAATCAAAATAACCCCCAGAAGTTTTGGGCAGGTTTAAATAATCTACTACATCCTGGAGAAACTTCAACCCCAGTCCCTGCTACTACTATTGATAAAACCCCTGAAGATGTTTCTGATAGTTTTAACCAATTCTTTACTGAGACAATTCAAGCTCTAGCTAGCCAACTACCTCCTAGCTCCCCTGGTCCTGAAAGTAGCACCCCTAGAAAACTACTTGCGTTCAGCTTCCAACCATTCGCCACTTCACTTATCTGTACCTTGATCAAAAAATTAAAACACACTACACTTTCTGCTGATCAACTCCCTGCCGAGTACCTACAAAAATCAGCTGATGCTATTGCTTACCCCGTCTCAATACTAATCAATCGAGCCATAGTAGAAGCTAAAATTCCCACAATCTGGAAAATATTCTATGTAATCCCACTTCACAAAGGAGGCAGCTCTACTGAATTCTCCAATTACAGGCCAATAGCTATACTCTCTCCACTTGCAAAGATTATGGAAAATGTATTCATAGACAACTCATGCACCACCTAATCCAAAATCGCCTTATGGCAGACACTCAGCATGGCTTCCGTCCTCATCACAGCACTACTTCAGCCCTACTAGCCTTTACTAACACCATAAACCATAATCGCAACAATAATTATATATCCTCAGCCCTCTTTTTGGATTTTTCCAAGGCATTCGATATGGTTGATCACCAACTTTTAATCCACACCCTGCAAACATTCTGTCTAGATACTGGAGCCCTCCAATGATTTCAATCCTACCTGAATGGTCGACAGCAGGCTGTCCTCTGGCAGAACAAACTCTCTAACCTTCTACCTAACACCCTTGGAGTACCACAAGGCTCTATACTAGGGCCCTTGCTGTTCTCCATCTTCATTAACGACCTTTATACTGTCATCCCAAAAGTCAGCTGTATCCAATATGCTGATAACTCTACTCTGATTTGCTCAGCCACATCTCCAGTAGAGTTACGGTCAGCTACCCGGACCACCTTTAATACAATAGAAAACTGGCTTTCTGAACACTGTCTGATCCTAAATCCCAAAAAAACTAAAATGTTGTTATTTTCACCAACATGTAGGTCTACCGCTTTCACCTTTACCATAAAATCGAATGATGGCACAATAATCTCCCCTGACCCATCTACAAAACTATTAGGTGTCATCATAGACAATAATCTAAAATTTGAGATACATGTTAACCAAACTATCAAAACCATCAATAAAAAACTAGGGTCACTTTACAGAATAAAAGCCTTCCTAACCCCTCCAACTAAAATTGCCATAGCTCGCTCTCACCTTCTTTCAACCCTTCTGTATGCATCCCCTCTACTTTTGAATTTAAACAAGACTGTCCTTAAACTCTCAATTTGCTACAACCACATTGCCAGGTTTGCCACTGGGCTGCCTTTTAGGACACATCATTGCATCAATCTAAATCAGCTTGGGTGGCTTGAACTACCCAGCCTAATCCAGTATAACCAACTGATTATGGCCTATAAAATCCTCTATAATCCGGACAATACTCCTGCACTTAAAAATATTATCATCCCCTGTAACAATCCTAGACCGCTTCGATCCTCTAACAAACTACTAATTCAGACTAGCAAAATTAATAACACAGACAGTGATTCTCTCTTTGCAAACTCTAAGTAGATCCTGGAACTCTCTTCCAGCTATTACCTTACTTTCCACCTTAGGTCAATTTAAAACTAGACTCAAACAACATTTGTCACTTAAGTGGCTATGTCAATGTATCAAGCCTGGCTAACTCTCTCTAGAATGTGTAAAAATCTGTTAACCAGGTTACTGTGTAATTTAATTTAATCCTGACTTGTGCTCAGGATTAACTGTAACCTGTGGAACTTGTTTAACTTGCTTACTTATGTAATCTCTGTAAATAGTCTGCCTGTAATATGTAATGCTGGTATTATGTAATGCTGTATCTGCTTACCCTTGGAGCTTTTCTCCCCGGGCCTCCGCTGAAAATGGACATGTATCCAGTCGGACTATCCCGGTCAACAAATGTAAAATAAATAAATAAATAAAAATAAAAATCCGAGATGTCTGCGCACCTCTAGAGAGTGCAGAATCCTTCCCCCCCTGTTTTGTGGGTTAGGGAAAAAGGTGGGCAAATGAATGGATTGGTTGAGAGCCACATTGGACACCACTTTAGGCATGAAGGATGGGTTAGTCCTGAGGGAGACCCTGTCAGCATGGAAAATGATGAAAGGCTCTACAGCCATGAGTGTTTGTAACTCTAAAACTCTTCTACCTGAAGTGATGGGCGGAAGCAAGGCTGTTTTCCAAGAGAGGAATGTTAACTCTGCTGAAGCTGCAGGTGCAAATGGGGGTAGAGTGAGTTTTTCCAAACACAAAGTTAAGGTCCCAAGCTGGGGTAGGAGCTCTTCTGAATGACATTAGCCCCTCTTAGAAACTGTTTGATGAGAGGGTGTGAGAAGAAAGGTGGCTCTGTGCTGTAATGCGCAGAGATGGCAGAGGCATGAATGTTAATAGAAAAGAAGGATAGACCCCTGTGTAGTAGATCTGCTAGGTAATCCATGATGAGAGGTAGGGAGGGCTGTGCTGTTTCGGCTCCCTTAGCCTGGATCCATGTGCAGAACCTTTTCCACTTGTCAGCATAGGATTTTCTAGTGCTGGGGCATCTGGCCTCATGTATAACATCTAGGACTTGTTTGCTTAGGCTGGCAGCTTGAGGAGAGGTCAGGGAATAAGCCAGGCTGAGTGTCTGCAATTGGGATGCATGACATGAATTCCCCATTCTTCTGGGTCAAGAGAGATGGTATCTGAGGTAGGTGCCATGGTGGCAGGGGTGCCAAGCTGAGCAGCAGCAGGTACCAGTACTGGCATGGCCAGTCTGGGCCAATCAGAATTGCCCTCATTTTTTCCTCCCTTAATTTGAGCAGTATCCTTGAAATGAGTGGTAGAGGGGGAAATGCACAGACTGAGAGGTTTACACACTGGAAGGATAGAGCATCCACTTTCCAGACCTTGCTGTGAGGTTCCCTAGTGCAGAGTTTGCTGAGCTGATGATTGGAGTGGAAGGCAAAGAGGTCCACCTTCGGGGTGCCCAATTTCTGGGTCACAGGGGTGAAGGTTCTGTGGTCTAGCTGCCACTTGTGTGGGTCTAGCAGGTTTTTGCTTTTAAGTTGTCTGCCAGAAAGTTTAGGGAGCCTGGCAGGAATTGTGCTAGCAGGTGTAGTTGCATGGCTGAGGCCGTGTGCCAGAGGGTCATGGCGAGCCTGCAAACAGGATAAGAGTGAGTCCCTCCCTGCTTGTTGATATACCACACCACTGTGGTGTCTGTTTTGATCAGTAGAAGCCCCAGGGAGAGTAGGGTTTTGAAAGCTGTCATGGCGTGCTGAACAGCTAACATTTCTTTTAGGTTGATGTGCAGATGTATTTGATTTGGGCTCCAATGGTCCTGAATGCACCTACCATCCAGGTGTGAACCCCAGGGATAGTCGGATGCATCTGTGGTGATGGTCTGGGTGACATGGGGTTGTGAGAAGGGAAGTCCCTTGTTGTGGTTGCATGCTGCTGCCCACCAAAGAAAATCTTTTCTTGGACAAGGTATCATTGGTATGATAGTATCCAGGTCTTGACAGTGTTGACACCAAAGGCTTTTTAGGTACCATTGTAGTTTCCTCATATGCAGTCTGGCATATGGAATGAGTAGAATGCAGGAGGCTATTAACCCTAGAGCTTGGCGGATTTTCCTTGCGGATAACTTGGTTCTGATGGCTAGTTGAGAGAAGTAGCCTGTCACGTAGGCTTGTTTTTCTGGAGTAAGGAATGCCATCTGGGATCTTACTCTCAATAATACAATTTTTTTTGTGTGGGGACTACTTTTGATTTCTTTTCGTTGATAGTATACCCTAGGGAGGTCACTAGGTCCTTTACAAAGGTCATGTGCAGCAACAGCTTTTCCTGACTGTCTGCCTGAATCAGGCAATCGTCTAAGTAGGGGTACATTTGAATATTTCTTTGTCTGCAAAAAGCAATGGCTGGAGCCAGGCATTTTGTGAAACCTCTGGGAGCAGTGGATAAGCCAAAGGGAAGCTCAGAGATTTGAAAGTGCACAGATACTGCCCTGAAACACAGATATAGCCTGCAAGATTCCTTGATTGGGGTGTGTAGGTAGGCCTCTTTTAGGTCTAGGGTGGCTAACCAGGCATCCTTGGAAAGTATAGGAAGAAGCTGCTGAAGGGTGAGCATTTTGAATTTTGGTATCACCAAAACGGTGTTCAGAATGGTTAGATTGAGGATAGGGCGCCAGGTGCCCTCTTTTCTGGGTACCAGGAAGAGTCTGGAATAGAAACCTTGGCCTATCTGGTCTGCAGGAGCATGCTGTATTGCCCTCATGGACAGCAGGGAAAGGACTTGCTTTTTGGCCTCTGCCCACTGGTTTGGAGGAAGATCTGGGAGCCCTTATAGGGTTGGCAGAGTGTGGAAATAAAATCTGTATCCCTGGGACACTACGTTGAGGACTCATCGGTAGTTGGTAATAGAAGCCCAGTTGTTTGCATGGAAGAGTTTTCTCCTAGGGGCACAAGCAGGTGGGTAGAGGTAAGGGGTGGAGGTATAAAGTAATTGTGAGTTCTTACCATAAGGGGGTGGCTTAGCACTCCCTGTTTTTGAAGAGGAGGAACTCCTTGCTTAGGTCTCTGCTTTCCCTGGGGCTGCTGTCTGGAAGGTCTGCTTCCCCTGGATCTGGGCTGAGCTGGCCTGGAGGGGCCCAGAAAGGACCAGTGCTTGGAGGGGCAATGCCTCCTGAACCTCGGAGGCTGGACCTGTAAAAAGTCTTTAACTGTCTGCATAGATTTAGCTTTTTCTTCTATCTTTTTTAAGACCTCTTCTGCCTTGGTGCCAAACAAGTTGTCTTTGTTCAATGGTGAGTCCAATAATTTTGATTTGACATGGTCTGGCAAGGTCTGTTCCTTAAGCCAAGCATACCTTCTAAGGACAGAACCAGTGACTGCTGCCCTGCAAGAAGCTTCTAGGCCATCAAAGCCACATTGCAAGGTGTGCTTAGTAACTTGGCTTGCAGAATGCATAAACTCTTGTAATTCTTTATTTTCTGCACAAGCAGGAAAGGAAGATGTTTTTTGTTTGAGGAGTTCCATGGTATGCTGCTGATACTTCAGTATGTGGAACTGACAATTTAGTACTCTAATAGCAATAGTAGCAGAGGTGTATACTTTTTTACCCCATCTGTCTAAAGCTTGGGAATCCCTGTCTGAGGGGGTGGGATTCTTAGCTGAGGTTGCTTTAATTCCTTTAGGTCCTTGAGAGATGACCACTAGGTCACCAGTAGGATTTTTGAAAAGGAATTTGTGAGAGTCAGGGACTTTGTAGCACCTGTCAGGTTTCCTGGTAGCAGGAGGATGGGTGTCAGGAGTCAAACTGGATCCCATAAAACATCATCAACAACATCCAGGACAGGCAACATCATCCAGGACAGGAGGAATGGCCAAAGGTCTGTGCTGTGGTAAATCTAAGAATTCCCTGAGTCTCTTTTTTGACTGAGGGTAGTCCTGACATTCCCATTGGAAATGCTCCCTTAAAGTATGAAGGATTTCACCAAATGAAAAATCCTCGGTGGAGAGGCAGAAGGAATGGATTCCTTTGCATCAGAATCCTCATAAGCAGAGAGGGGTTGCATGTCTTCATATTCAGAAGCATCAGAGTCATCGGACTCTTGTTCAGATAAAACTACTGGGGACAGGTCTCTTTTTCTTTTGGAAGGGGTAGCCTGGCTTCCCCTAATAAGCATAATAAGGTCTTCCACCATTTTAAGCATTTGAGATTGAGGCAAAGAAGCAGGTACCTGAGCTTGGGTCGTTTTTTTGGCCATAGTTCATACCCTGGGCCTTAGAACTCAGTAGTTTTAGAAAGAACTGAAGACGCGAAATAAGTCGTCGGTTCGTCTCGAGTATCGGTAGTGCGAAGTACTTCAGAAGCCGGTGCCTGCTCAGCAGCTCCGGACCCATCCAAGGTAGAGACATCAGCAAGATCCTTAGTCAAAGAAGAGTCTCACGGCATACCGGACTCCGAAAGGGTCTCAGTAGCGGCCTGCAAATCCACAGAAGCGGGCATCAGGGGATGCGAAAGTGTCTCACTGAGGACCGGAGAACTGATGACTAGCTTAATGGAAGTGACCGCGGAGGTTTTGGACCTGTGCGGTCTGTCTCTGCCTTTATCATTACGTTTTTTCAGAAGATCGGTAGTCGGATGGCTTACCGATGCCATACAGGAATTCGAGGACTGACAGCGAAAATATCTAGCTACAATAAGGGGCTGACGACATATAGTTCTGGCATTGAACAAAGCACAAAAGTGAAAGCGAGGGATGTCGTGGTCTGGGCCTAAACAGGTGACGCAGTAAAAATGGAAGTCTCAGTTAGGTATTTGCTTTCCACAGGCGAGACAATTGTTAACTTTTTCTGACATCGGTTAGAGCAAGAAATAAAGATCCCCAACAGGGTACTTAGCTTTAGAAGACTTCAACTTCAATCTAAAACAAAAACTCTGGTAGTGGCCAACTGGCACTCGTGCAAACTGCTTCTGCTTTGGGCTCCTCGGCAAGAAAGACTGATGTAATGGCGTCAGCTGCCTGATTTTATACCACTGATGACCTGACGTCAGTCCTGGAGTGAGAGCAACCAACGCAGAAATACTAAGCCTCTGGTATTCGGGCTGACTGAGGGCTACCCCTGGCAGGATAACCCAAATGTGATGACTGCAACAGTTTAACAGAAAGAACATCAGGGGTGTAGCTGGATAATATGTAGGAGTTTAGAAAGACTGCAGTTAAGTAACTATTTTTTGATAACTCCAGAGCCGAAAAACTTTCAGCAGAACGTTGAAAGGGGTGTCAACCAAACTTAGGCAGCCTATAACAAGAAAAATAAGCAATGATCTTGTAAAGGTTTTAAAGGCATTTCAGAAATGTTATGAACATTTGTTTAAATCAGAGCAATGTGGAAATCAAGAAAGAGCACAAATGGAAATATTTATGGAAAACTTAGTTATGGCAAATTCAGAGGTAGATATGGCTCAATAACTAACAGTTAAGAAAGGAGGTGATGAGATAAAAACAGGGATGTGTAATCAATCCTCAGGAAAGTCACCAAGAACAGATGCTATTTCTGTGGAAGCTTGGGAAGACAGTGATAAAAATATGAAAGATTTTGTTTAACAGTATTTTAAAAGGGGGGGGCACCAACATCTTGGAAGAAATCTGTGGTGGTTGTGTTACCTAAATATGCAAAGACCCTTCAGACTCAGCTTCATATAGACCCATTTCAATTTTAAGCCATGATTATAAAGTGCTTATGTCTATACTAGCCAATTATAGGTAACTAGCTAAAAGAATGGCAAAGGTGTTGGCAAAATTGACAAATATAGATCAGTGTGGTTTTGTGGAGGGGAGGCAAACATTTGACAGCATTAATAGAACGATGATGATCCAGAGGGAAGCAGAATGTAAGAAAATACCTCAATTGTTGGTGGGTCTTGATGCACAGAAAGCATTTGATAGTGTAAGCTGGGATTTTATAAGTAGGGCATTTGAAACATTTGTATTTCCTGATACAATAAAAGGTTAATTAGAAAGATATATGAAAGATCTGAGGGAAGAATTAAAGTAGGAGGGTTCCTCTCAGAGAAGCTGTGTTTGAACTGAGGAAACAGGTAGAGATGTCTTCTTTCCCCTTTACTTGCTTTATATATAGAGCCACTGGCAAAGAAAATAAGGGACTCAGACATACAAAGAAATAATTGGTATGATCAACAAGAAAAGTTGCCTTTACTTGCAGGTGATACTATTTTGTTCCTGTTAGATCCAGAAAAGGAAATCTCAGTGTTGTGGAAAAGTTTCAGAGTTACACAAGTCTTTTTGGGATATAAAATTAATGAAGGTAAAAACAAAGGCTACAGCTGTAAATTATGTACCCACATACAAATCAGTTCAGCAATACCCATATTTATGGGGACATGATAAAATTAAGTATTGTGGAGTATAGATTGAAAAGGCTTCTGTTATGCAGCAAAGAAAATGTGGAAAGAAACTAAATAAAAAAATAATACAAAAATTGAGAAACACAAAACTCTTATTTATGGATATGGATAGTAAGATACAGGTAGCAAAAATGTTTTAGTCCCTTTAGTCTTACACATGGGTCAGGTATACTTTTAACAACCCGAGGAGAAATTGTGGACAAAGGAATTTGTCTGGGAATGCAAGAGTTAAGTGGGAAAAGTTGACCCTTCCAGTAGAACAAGGTGGATTATGGTTACCTGATTTGAAGGGATAGTTTAGAGTTACACAGTTAAGGCTTATATGTACATAACAAAAGCAGAAGATTCTAATTCAAAGTGGAAAGGGATGATGAAGCAAGGTAAAGTTCAATAGAGAAACAATGAGGTTTTGGATGGAAATCCTAAAGGAGAATAACAACAACCATAAAGATTACTATATTCGTAAAGTATCAGAAATTAATCTAAGAACTAAGCCAACATGAGAACAGAGAACGGAAATGCTGCTAATAGGGATGACTGCAAGTAGGGGTACAGAAAACAGACAAGAGGGGGGCTGGAATTTACTAGAGAAACCTGGAAAAGGATCCAAGACATTGGGAGCAAATAACTCATGTAGGAAAGGTAACAGAGTGGGATAAGGCCAATAAGACATTTGGATTGCAGACTACAGACTCCCTTTCCTACCAGGGCTTGATCTCAGAGTACAGGCAATGTGAAAGGGATACGTGAATTTTAAATGAAAGACCTGCTCTGGTAGAGTTTTAATTAAAATTAGAATGGAAGCAGCTGTTAAAAGGGGATGATTAATAGGGGATATAAAACACTGCATGATAACTATAAGAATCATCGGATGAGGTTAGGAAAGCCTGAGAAGAGAGACTGGAAAGGCATTTTACAAGAAAAAAATGGGAAGACATATGTATGGCTCCAAGTATGCAACCAAGCCTAGAAGGTTTAGGATTTTTGCTTGGAAGTGTTTGAAAGGGTATTTTTATATTTCAAGTACACTTCAAATAATTTTTCCTCGGTTAGATGGCAAATGTTGGAGGTGTGATGTAGAAGAAACAGGTAACTGGGAGCATATGTTTTGCGAGTAGTATGTTGGCAGATTTTAAAAATTCACTACAGAGCACTCTGTCAGAAATAATGGGTAGACAAAGGGCTGTAGGTAAGGAAATGATTCTTTTCAGCTGGGATAAAGGATATGAATTGTTAAAACATAGCAAGGCTTTTTTAAGATCATTTCTTTTGACTGTCAAAAAGCAATTACTAGAAAATGGAAATCAAAGCCTACAGCAACTGTATTTGGGGTACTGAATATTATAAAAGAGATAAAAGAACCGGAAAAGGGATCTTTAGGAAAGGGAAGGTGTAAATTACATAGAAGTAAACGGAAACTGTGGGAATACATGCACAATAATGTTCAGGAGGAGGAGGACTGAAGTTTAGAGGAAGGCAGGAATGCAGCAATTTTTGTAATTTTGGACTGATGATAGTAGCAAAGAAATATATGTGATGTCCATCATATTTAAATGGAAAAATGTTAAAATGTTTTTTTTTTCTTTTCTGTTAAAATATGTTTGCCTATGTCTTAAGTGATAATTTAATAAATGTGTTTTTCAAAAAGCAGAAATGTTAAAAGTCATCTTTCTTGTTTTCTCAAAAAAAACAATAAACATTTTTAACAATGAGATGGCATCTCAAAATTCTGGACTATAACATAGCAGAAGAATCAATTTTCTTCCCAAATTTGTCAAACACTTCCTCATCTTTAACAGAGGCAATGGGGTTAAGCATTCACAATATGCTTAGTAGTAAAAGACTACAATAAAATGATAACATGGTTTCCCAACTAAAAATTTAAGTTGCCTTCACCGAAAATGTTTTACATTTAAAAACAAAAAGAAGCCACTACCTTATCAACACCCTGAACTCCATGGTGTTGGCTGGGTAGCACAGAGAATGAGAACACGAGCGGCCTGAAACCTCGCTTTCCCAAATGAAAGTTTAGCAGTGTGCGTTGGTACATACACAATTTTCTTTATCTAACCATATGTAGCACTGCATGTGTAGCTGAAGCTAACTACCTAGTTAAATATGCCCTCTAATTACAAATAGCCCCATACATACAATGCCACAACATAAAATGTTTTGTCCCATCATAGTTTTTTCTTACTTGAATTAGTTACCTAAGTATGTAAGTAAGCAACCATTCTTAAATTATTTCTCTGCTTTGTAGGCTGTTTTTTTTTTCGCCTTACTGTGTGAAGGTCTGCAGAGTCAACCTGCTACGTTCCCCTACCCTACTCCTCAGTTTACATTTAAATTATCTACAAAATCCATGTAAAAACAACCAAAGAAAGCAGCAGGTCACGGTTGTAGAAAAATAAAAGCAATTTATTCCACACAAGACAAAGGTGAGTGCTTTTGTGGACTAAGCTACTTAAGTCCACGAAAGTGCTCACCTTTGTCTTGTGTGGAATAAATTGCTTTTTTTTCTACAACCGTGGCCTGTTGCTTCCTTTGGTTGTTTTTACATGATATTTGCCTGTTTTTTGAAAGCACAGCTTACCATTACCACTTATGTTTGCTTCTCTATCTACAAAATCCACCCACTTTACATCATCACATCCAAATCAGCTTTACCCTATTGCTCCCTCCCAGCCCTACTGTCTTCAGAATTCCACTCCATCCCCTTTTACCCCTAGCATGGTAAGGTGGTCCACACAGCCTATCTAGACCTTGCCAAGGCCTTTGACACCATCCCCCACTCTGGAATCATAGATAAACTTACTAAGTTGGGCATTAATCCCTATGTCACCCAATGGGTTGCTAAATGGCTTACTGATAGAACCCACACTGTAAAAGTAGCCGACTCCAAATCCAGCTCCAGACAAGTGACAAGTGGAGTACCTCAGGGTTCAGTCCTGGGGCCGCTCTTGTTTGGCATCTTCTTCTCTGAAGTGCAGGTCAACACTAAGGGACTCTGGCTAACAAAGTTTGCAGATGACTGCAAACTGGGAGCCATTATTGAATCCCCAAATGATGTGGATACTCTACAAAAGGGCCTTACAGAAACAGATGCTTGGTGCCAGAGCCATGGGTTCAAGCTCAATGCCAAGAAATGTATTGTTATCCCCTTTGGGAAAAAACATGTATCCATGAATTACCATATAGGTGGCAGTACACTAAACACAGAAAGTGTGATAAGAGACTTAGGGACACAGGTGGACAGTGGTCTCACCTTCGATAACCACATCGCCACAACAGTCAGGAAATCCTTCTATGTGGCACACCTCATCACGAAGGGCTTTTCATCCAGAAAAAAGGAGGTCATTGTCCCACTGTACTCATCCCTCATTAGACCCATTATAGAATACAATGCCCCATTTGGTATGTACCTCTCAAGACATCTGCAACAACTGGAAAGGCCTCAGAAATACCTCACTAAAAGAATCACAGGCCTAAAGCAGATGCCCTCGCTGACCGCCTTAAACTCCAGCTATACTCTGTCGCATATCGTCTACTCAGAGGCGATCTCTGCTTAACATACAAGGCCATGTCAAACCCAGAGCTGTTGGAAATGCTACACTTAACGAAATCCCAATCCCTCAGAGCTACACGCTCCAGGGATCTAAACCTTGTCATCACAATAAACAAAACATGCTGGAGGGATAGGTTCCTGACCCAGAGACTCCCCAGACTCTGGAATAGATTGCCCATACATGTCAAGCAGAGTGCCTCTTTGGACCTCTTCAAGAGGAACCTTGACGGTTGGATGGGAGAAAGGAAATTCACCCCAGGGATCACATCAGTCGCCCTGCTAGACAGGGGTCCAGGAAAGTAAATAATGTGGGAAGAAATAGCCAGGGAATTGTTATGGCTAGGCTTGTATAGGCCCTAGGGCTGATAGCCTAGTACCAACCTATGAACCTAAGCATAAAACTCATCCTACCAATGCACTTCACCCTTAATAACCACCCACTGCACTTCCACTGCACCCTACTACACTTAAACAAAGTAGTAATAACACACACCATCTACTTACATAAACAAAATAAAAAAAAAATATTTCCAATTTATCTTCTAGATACTAATAAGATACAACCACAATGATCTTAAAACTATTGACAACCAGCTCTCTCCTCATCTTAGCCTACCTAACTAGCAAGCTTCACTAAAAGCATGTCACACCATTCTATTACAAATCCACATGGCTAACAACTCTGTTACTACTTTCACTATAGCCCACAGCCTATTTTATATCACCTACATTCACCTATTTAAATATTCACATGTCAAATAAGTAACATATGCCCAAAACCTATACCTAAAGCCTACTGCAAAAACAAAAAGCAAAGACAGATTCTCTATATACCACCCGACCCCAACCTACGCTACAGCCTTGTAGTAACATACATCCGAACCAAGCACCGCCCCACCCTCTAAGATCCACAGCAACCCTAACAAACAAGAACTACTAAATACTCCACTCCATGGAATCAACAAAACCTACCCAAAACATCATAAACAGTACTCCAAAATGAGTTTGTAACAAAGTAACATAGCTGCATGGCTTTATAACCAACAACAACAACCTTGAACTACTAGCAGTAACTGAGATCTGGCTGGAGCCAAAATAAAAGACAAAGAAATCACCCCAACTGGACACCATATCTTAAGTGTCGACAGTAAACAAAGAAAAGCAGGAGCTGCTGCCATCATGCACACAATTAATCTTATTGTATCACCCTGTCCAAAAATTAAAGCCACATTCAGCATCACAGAAATAATCATCACCCCTCTCACGCTAAATCCTTGCAAACCTATTTGTGTCACTGCCATATATATACCCCCATGGAACAATATCAATTCTGTACAGGAAATACCATCTTGGGTATCATCTAATATACCTCAAAAAACCATCATCCTTGGGGACCTGAATACAGACTAGGACCCCACCATAAACATCAACCTTTATGGTTTCTTTGAACTCATTAAAACTCCAATCAGGTATGACAAACCCTATCCTTCCAAAGCCTCCTCCTTGGACTGGATACTCAACAGACCTAATATCTTCACTAGTAGAATTATATGTGAACATCTACTAGTTCACTTGCCTTGCTATATAAACGGATGCATATCCAACTTAAAAAAATAACACTTGTACAAGTGCGGAACTTATCCAACCTTAAAACAGGCACTTTCACCTTCACAGCTAAGCAGATAAACTGGAATATACTAAAACAAGTACCCTTACACAAACCCACCCTAGAATTCAACAATCTGTTAATGCATATATATACTAAATGGTAATGCCCCGATCAGAAAAAAAAAATTATGACTTAACCCAGCACAATGGTTATCCACAAATACAAAACAAATGATGTCACATGGAGACAAAGCCTGAAAAACCTGGCTCTCAAATTCCTGGAAAACCTATTACTTCAGACAAATAAAATAAGTTAAACAGGACACAGTCTTCGGGAACTGCTAAAGCAGTTAACTGAACAAGCAAACACACAAGTTGAGCTGACACCACAGCGAGGAGGTCCCACAGTAAGAATAAAACAAGTAAAAACTTATTAGATCTTAATAGAAAACACATCATCTTCATTTTTAGAGTCCCAGTACTGCTTCAGCCAATAAAAGTCTCTCCTTAATTTCCTGCCTGTCAACAGGGGTTTTAAATGCATCTTGTCATTTAATCCAGGCAGTTCATCTGCCTGCAAATCCACTATCCAACTTACTTCAATAGACTTAGTTCTGTCAGATTCCCACCTCTTAAGTTTTCAGGAACAATTTCCAATACCATAAAGCAAAAACTATGTCCAGCATGAACTGAAATATTGAAATATGCTGAAATAAGGGATTTAGTTCTATCACAAAGCCTAATGTCACTGAGATGTTGCAAAATTTGATCTTTTGAGTGGTCTGTTTGTCTTGTCAACATAAAAACTACTGCATGAGTCAAATTCGGCAATGTATATCACATTCTTTGTGGAACAACCTGCATAAGTCCTTAGATGAAAAATTCTCCCAGTTATGAGGGTGCTGACAATAATTATTAGAATTAATATAACTACAGGCCTTGTATTTCCTGCAAAGAAAAGTACCAGTTTGCATTGATGTTGAGACAGTCTTATTAAAACTCTCATCCCTGCATAACAGTCTTTTCAGGTTTTTCTTGTTCTTAAAACAAAACCTGGGTTTTTCACCCACAATATCTTTGATGTTATCGTCTGCTCTAAGGACAACTTCTTAGAACTTCCAGGATAAGTACCAATGAGCGAGATTATGAGAATGAAACACAATGCTTGAAAGAATATTTTGTAAGCTGAGGCTATAAGCAAAGAGAAATGCATGAAGCAATGTTGGAAACTGAAGCCCAATGGTATACTAGGGGCCAACCATATTTTATGGAAAGGGGTAAACAAAGGACATCTGGGGATGTTTTGAATGTCATTAATTCTACAGAAGGTCTACAATGGTCTCTTACACACAGCAATGATGTTAGACATGTCTGTCAGATTATAAGAAATAACTGGAAGATACTTACAGCAGATGATAACTGAAATAAATTGATAAATGAAATAACTTTTGAAATATAACTCCCAACTGCAGTGTTAATTTGACTAGCATTACTAGACCTGTTGGATTTCTGTACTCAACCCAGTTATGTAAGTTCTATACTTTATGACTATTAAGGATTGAAATCAAGCATATTTTGGTATTTTTCTGTATTCCCATTTTAGGATCACAAGAGTTTACTAGGCTAATGGCCCTGGGGCTCTTGCAAGACTAGCCAAGAGTTTATCCCCAAAAATGAAACCTCAGTCAGCACCTGCCACCCCTGTCAATGAGGGACACAGGTGGAAACCCTGGGACAAATTTGTGGTTTACCATCCACTCTTCAAGGCTGTGCTTGAAGAGGGTCAGCGAGGTACTCTGACATGTAAAAGAAGTCTATTCCAGAGACAGGGCAGCTTCTGGGAGATCAACCTGTCTCTCCAGCAGGTTTTGCTGCTGTCACATATTAGATTTAGGCCTTTCGAGCGGGTAATGCCCGAGGAATTAGACTTACGGATATGGAGCATCTCTAGTAAGTCAGGGTCCGATGATGCCTTGTAGGCGAGACACAGATCACTTCTGAGCAATCTGTACAATACTGAGAAGAGTGACAGTGATCCACATAGGACAAGTGTTGGAGGCCATGGATTCTCTGTGAGGTATTTCTGTGGCCTTTCCAGTTGGTGCAGGTGTTTGGATAGGTACGTAGTAAGCAGAGCACTACACTCAATTGCTGGCCTAATGAGAGAGGAGTAGAGAGAGATAATAACTTCCTTTCTTTCTGGATGCAATCCCTTTATTTATGAGATGAACCAAGTAAAAGGCTTTTCTGACCACTGCCCGTACATGATGGTAGAATGTGAGACGGTTGTCAACCTGAGTACCCAGGTTTCTCACCACAGGTTGTGTGCTTAGGGGGGTTGCTGTTGATGTGGTAATCAGTAGAGACAGTGTTTTTGCTGAATGGTATAATACATTTTTTTTGCATTTAATTTAAGGCCATAACATTGGCACCAGTCATTTGTTGCTGTGAGACCCTCTTGCAGTATATTACCATCATTTGGGACAGCACCAAACTTACAGTCAGCCACAGACCTTTTGTCTTTGCCTGGACCTCTGAGAAGTAGATGCCAAACAGTACAGGCCCCAGGACAAATCCCTGGGGAATAACACTAGTGACAGATCTGCTGTCGAAGGTGGAAGCACCTATTTTGAACTTGTGGGTCCTATCGGGGAGCCAGTTGGCCACCCACCTGAAGAGATACAGATTTACGCCAATTTGTGTTGGCCTTTCAATGATGTCCGCGTGGGGCATTGTGGCAAAGCCCTTGGTCAAGTCAAGGTCAGCTGCATGTACTGACTTTCCATCATCCAGGACCTTGGTGACTGTCTGAAAGAAGTCAACCAGGTTCAACAGGCAAGATCTGCCCTTGACGAATCCGAATTGGGTGGATTCAAGTACTTGCAGATTACCTATGTCCTTGTTTATGAGATCCATCATGATACACTCCATGGCTTTACAGATCAGACTTGTCAAGATATTGGGTGATAGGTTCCAGGGTCAGTAGTGGCACCACTGTTGTGCAAGGGGATGACAATGGCAATTCTCCACTCTGTTGGAATGAATCCTGTTCTTAGGCTGTGGTTAAATAGGGTGTGCAATGATGAAGCTAGTTCTTGCTGGAGATGGTGCAGAATATAGCCTGGGATACTATCAGGTCTCATGGAAGCTGTGTTCTTTGCCTTGGACAGGGCCTTTAACACTTGCCCCACGGAGATGTGTGGTGCAGGACAAGTATCGGGGAAGTTAAATGGGCCTTTGGGGGGATGGGGGTTGAAGTCTGTGTCTAAACCTATCTGCTAGCAGGTTGGCTAAATCAACAGGATCAGTGCAAGTGGTACCATTAAAATTCGGAACAAGCCTGGGCTTTGCCATGGGGGTTCCTGATGCAACTGAAAAAGGCTTTGTGGCTTCCCTTTGTTTTGGAGGCTAGTTTCGATTCATAATTGGCTTTGGGGTTTTCAGCAGTGATCTAATTTGCTTGTTGAGGCAGAGGACGGAGTTTTTCCAATCTGGAATTTGTTCTTTTTTACCTTTGGACAACAGTTTCTTTATTTTGTTGTAGGTTTGTTTTTCCTTGAGGAGCAGGTTTTAGTTCTGCTGGGTATGGCTGAGTCCAAGCAGTTGCACAGATGCTTGTATACTGCACTGGTGTACTGCTCAGCATAGTTGTCTGGATCCTCTGAGGGTGGTAGTGGTGGTGTGAAGCTACTTATACCCTCCCTTAGGAGGTTGTAGTCAGCTTTTGAGAAGTTTTTTAGCCTGGTTATGGCTGGGGGGATAGGGTGGGATAGAAACTTAGAATGAGACATACCGGTGATCTGATCTCACCAGGGAAGAACACACTATGGGACTGGTGCAGCGGACACCTATGTTGGTGAGAACCAAGTCTAGAATGTTATGTCCCCTTGTGGGGGATGAGACGAACTGGTCTAGTGCATTAAAATTGATGAAGTCAAGGAATCGTTGGGTGAGTGCATTAGTGCAGAAAAAGTTCATCCAGTCTATGGTGGGGTAGTTGAAGTCAATCCAGCAGGCCCACAGAGAAGTGCAGAGTCCACACCGACAGTGTCAATAAACATGTTCTTTAATATAAACTTTTTAAAAAAAAACAATAAAACTTGTTCTAAACTGTATACAAAGTGCTTTTCGTCTCACCAGTTGTGAGACTTCTTCAGGTAAAGGCAATAAACAAATAAAATCATATATATATATATATATATATATATATATATATATATATATATATATACACACACATACATATACATATATATATATATATATATATATATATATATACACACACATTTATATATATTTATTTATATTATATATATATATATATATATATATATATATATATATATATATATATATAGATACACACACACACACACTCAGCCTACTAATCATTGCTCCGAAGAAGCAATGAATGAAGGCTACCTAATTACTAATTTACTAATTACTAATAAATGGTCTCTTTTCTATAAACTGTCTGTGCATCCCTTAAACTACAAACTAACATGTACGTATAATACATAATAAATAATCATGAAGATAAGTCACTACCTTCCCATTAATATAATCTTATTGCATCATATTTTTTTTTTCCTTACTGTTGAGCAAATATATATAATATACATGTAAAAATACATATATATGTGTAGGTTATATATCCTATAAAATGACAAATTTTAAAAACATTCCATAATATTGAAAGGTTTATGTATATATAATCATTCATGTGTATATGTGCATAAAAACTCCTATGCATACCAGTACAAATAATTTACATTGGAAGTGTATTAACTGTGCAACTAATATATATATATATATATATATATATATATATATATATATATATATATATATATAGCATGTTAATACAACCATAGTTACAAAAATGAGCTTTATACAACCAATAATTAATTCACATTAGTAGAGTGATAAATCAATACCTTGCAATTAAATTATACCCTTACATATATAAACACACACTTTTACCACTTTTTTACTAAAATCTGGTAAGCACAAAGTAAATAAATAAGTAAATGAATAGACTATAACATTAATATATTAAATACAATAAGTAGCAACCATCCCATGTGCTTACGCACCAATTTACTACCTCAACAGGTTTTTTAGTTTTAATATGCATGTGATGGAATACATTTCATTTAGCCTAGGAAATAGGCAAGCTTTTGTCCTAAGCTGCCAAATCAATTCTAATATTTCCAAGTACAGGGATTCTGGACCTCCTCTCCCATCAGGGATGATACTATCTATTGAATTAAACTTAAATATGTGATCCACCTGTTCTTGTTTGTGTTTGGTCAGAGCATTCTCTAAATTGCCCTTTTTTATTTGGTATAGGTGTTCATAAAGTCTTTCTCTAAACTTCCTGTCGGTCTTCCCTATGTAGAATGCCGGACATTGCTGGCATTGGGCCACATAAACCACAGCTTTAGACTGACAGTTTAGTTTATGTTTAATCTTAGATTCCCTGTCCCTAATAGTAACTGATGTCCCAGATGTCATATATGAATAGTGGCACATGTTACATTTAGACATGCCATTTCTGTCTCCATACTTTTGTACAACATCCTTAGATTCCAAAAGCTTTTTTAAATTCTGGCCTCGTTTAAAAAACAGTCTAGGTGGACCTTGGAGTTTAGACCTCGTAGTTGAGTCATTCCTAATAATGTCCCAGTTTTTATTAATAATACTCATAATCTCATATCCTACTGAGCTAAATGGTGTAATCAAACTACACTGGACAAAATTATTCATTTCTGAATCATAATTTAGTTCAATCACAGTGATTTCAGATGTATTTTTCCTGTCCAGTATTGGTTTATAAAAAACCCTTAGTCTTTTATCCTGGACCTCCTTTAATAATTGATTCAAAAAATAATTAGGATAACCCCTGCTAGAGAACATTTCGTTTAATTTGTCACATTCCATAACAAATTCATGATCCTTAGTTACCATCCGTGCTGCTCTTACTAGCTGCCCCTTCACCACAGATCTTTTCTGGTGATGGGGGTGGCAACTACTAAAATGTGGAAATGTATTAGAGTGCGTCTCTTTCCTGTAAATTGTTGCTGAATAGCAACAATTTGAATAGTCTTTACTTAAATTCACGTCTAGGTATGCTATATTGTCTTTCCCAAAATTGAAAGTAAAAGACAGAAAATGTGTGGTGCTGTTAAAGTATATAACTAATTTGTCAGCTTGGGTGTCATTCCCTTTAATTAACATAAAAATGTCATCTAAAAAGCGGGTGTAGAAATGGATCTGGCAGGGGGTCTGTCCTGGTTTCTTTACGTACTCTTCTTCCCAGTACGCCATTACAAGGTTTGCTACACTGGCTCCACAAGGGGAGCCCATTGTCAACCCTATTTTCTGAAGGTAAAATTTGTCACTAAAAGTAATGAAGTTATAAGATAGAATAATATCTAATATTTCCTCAATAAGTGAGATCTCTGCCACTGGGGCCCCTTTCCTTCGTAATATACTACTGACCCATTCTACACCCTCTAGTTGGGGAATTGAAGAATACAACTTCTTGACGTCCACTGTCAGGACGTTCAAATCTTTACTGAATTCTAATTTATTAATGTTGGCCAAAAAACTCCAAGAGTCCTTACAAATTTCTCCCTCTTCCTTAACATACTTCTTTAGGAGGTGATCCACAAATTTAGCACAGGAATATGTGATGCTATTTCTAGCATCCATTAAGGGTCTCAAAGGTGGGTCACACAGGCTCTTGTGTATTTTGGGTATTCCAAACAGTATAGGGATTTTTGTGGTGCTGGCATATTTAAATAATTCAGTTGGTCCAAATCTATATTCCTTACAATGGACACATTAGTAAAGTTCGTCTCATCCTATAAGCTGCATTAAGCTCATTTATAGAAATTTCAATATACACATTACTATCCAAAATTCTAGACATTTTAGTTACATAGTCTTCATTGTACATAATCAGTAGCCCACCCTCTTGATGTCACTAAGAATCAGGGTATTAGGGATATCTTGATCGAGTCAAGTAGGTCCATGTCGGAGAATTGGGTGTCCTGAGTCATGGAGGGGGGAGTCTACAGCTGGCTACAACAGGGATGGGTGTTTTGCCAACTGTCAGTTGCACTGGGAGTAATTCCAGTGCGTCTTGCTGGCAAAGCAGTCTGAAGGTGTGCCTGTCCTTAATGAAGATAGAGCCTCTACCACCCTTAGTCTTCCCGACTTCATTTTGGGGTCGTTATGTGTTGAATGAGGTACAGCCTGGTAAAGGCAGGGGTGCTCTCCGCAGCCCTGAACCAAGTTTCTGTGACCACACAGACATCGGCATCTTCCAGTACGGGGAGAGCATCAAGTTGGTGCATTTTCAGATTAAGACTCCTAGCGTTAAGCAGCATGACCGTCAATTAGCTTTTTGACAGATCTTTTATGTTGGAAGAATTGTCTTTATGACATAGCCTAAAAAAGGCACAATGGGGAAGGCAAGAGCCTTGGCCAGGATCCAGAATCCTAGGGGTGACAGGTGGATGCCATTTCTGGCAAAGCATCAAGGCCTGTCAACCATGTCTTCCCAGGCAGACACTGGATCCCCTTGGAAAAGCACCAGAAATTAGGCCAACTGTTGAAGTTAATTATTTTTTTTGTTAGTATTGTGGCATCATTCTTGGTGAAGGTAGGCTGCTGCTTAGGCTAGGGTGATACCTGCCTAAGACACATACTCAGAGCTCAATCATGTCTCTCTTCATATAGTCCAGGGAGGTACGTCTCAAGTCATTCACACCGACTTGGACAATGACAGAGTCATACTTGTACATGTTGTGGAGAGACTTAAGTGCATGCATGATGTGGTGGATTTTAGCACCTGACAGGCAACTGACATGACTTTCTCCTTGTCGAGCCTGGTGAGGGGGACATACGGTTCTCTCACAATTGAGTCGCCAATGACTAGTATGTTTGGTTTATTGTTATGCCTTATGGGCTGGGTTTGGGAGGCACTGGTGTGCTGTCTGCTGTGTGTGATTTGTTTGGTGCTGTGTGTGGAATGTTTGTGAGTGTGTTTTGGAGGTCTCTGTTGTCTAGGTAAGTTTCTATTGAGGACCTCTGCATAGGTGTGTGTGTGTGTGTGTGTGTGTTATGCTTGCCTATGCGATGTGGGTGGTGTGGTGTTTGTGCTGGCAATTGCCTCTTTGTCAGGGGTACTGACTGTGGCGTGAGACAGCATGGATTCCAGGTTACTGATGTAGATACATTTCTTGCAAGTAGAAGAATTATGTGCTATGAGAGGGGTGCTGTCAGTGAATATGAGGCAACTGCTACACTGTCTCAGTATGCCCATGTCAACCAGGCTGGCAGGAGAAACTGACAGGAATTGCCCAGACATAGTGTTCCGAATACTTGGCGGACTTATGGAGAGAGGGTTTTGATAAGGGTTTGTCCACAAGAGTGTAGACCACAAAAAACTTCCAAAAATGTAAAATAACTGACCTGAAGCACAGGTGCTAAAAGCAAAACTAAGATGCTTAGTATAAGCAGTTAAATTTAATTAGGCTACTAAAAAGCAGTAATACGTGCAGCAGAATAACAGCAGTTGAACATTTAATTCATTCACTCATGGAGTAGCTCAGAAAATGCTGCCTGCTTACTTCCACCACAGGAACAACAGTGCAGCCTGAGCTCATTTTCAGATAATTCATTTGTAATACAATATAGAAAACAAATATTCATAACTCTAACCATAAGAGCTAGACTAAAAATGCAAATGCAAAAGTTTGTCATCAGACGATGACCTTTCCATAAGTGTAAATGTTGATAGTGTGTATCTAAGTCATTAAATATTTGCCAAAGAATGCTCATATTATGCATATTTTTTACCTTTTTGGTAAAACAAATCACAATATTTTGTTGAATGTGACATGTAGGCCAATACAATTTGTAAATAAATTGTTTGAATGAATGATACCTTAACCATTACTGTGGGATGTTCCTTTACTGAGATGGTCACAGAAATATGACTAATATTATATTTCTCATAACTGATAATTAAACAAAGCATAATATCTCATCACCTGTAACAGAAACTATATATCAGTGTACAAGTTGTGTGGCTCCAACTCAGCTTGAATACGATGCATCATGCATGTCATCAGCATACTCCCTTTCAAAGATATGGGCATAATAATGAGAAATAAGGCAAATGTATAATTTTCATAATCCTGCAAAACTAAACAAACTGTGATATCTGTACATGTGTTCAGCATCCAGGGACAGTTCTTTTACCATGTTGTAAAGACTAACACTGTCTTTAAAATGAGATATTACTTAGCATATTGATGAGCAGCTGTGGTAGTGTCTTCTATTCAGAACCAGCGCCATTTTGTGTTGCCAATCCGGTCGCATAAGTCTTCAATTAATCCCCCTCAGACAAGACACCTTTCTGTAAGGAGAACAAGTTAGATCTCCGAATGGTCCAAAAATGGCAAGCAGAGTAACTTAACCTCAGTCAACAGGCTGACGAGGGAAACGCTAAGAAGTGTAAGTGTGGATCAGGTTGGCAACCATTATTTCCTGAGCTTGAAGACATCATCTGTGAGTGGATTGCTAACAGGAGAGCAAAGGCTTTGGTTGTGTGCAGGGCTGATATTCAAGCATTTGCCCTTGCAATGGCACCACAGTTAGAAATAACCCCAGAAGAATTCAAAGTATCACAACACTGGCTGGATGGCTTCCTTCAGCGATATGAACCGTCTCTAAGAAGATCAACAACACTGTTCAAGCTGGAAGATACTGAAGCTATTAAACGTGCACTTGCATTCAAGTCCTTTGTTGATAGCATCGACTTTTCTAAATATCAACTCTCCAACATGATTGCTATGGATGAGCCTGCAGTGGTTATGAGCCAAGGATCTCAAACAATTGATCAGAGGGGTGCCTCGTTAATCTACATTCCCTCCACTGGTTATGAGAGTGTACGTGTTAACTGTATTTTGGCAATTCATCTAGATGGAAAGAAAACCCCACCTCTAATCATTAGTAAGGGCAAGAAAGATAAGATTGAACATGTTTCAGGCATTTACATTCTTGAAACTGAAAAAGCCTGGTGCACACAACAGTTATAAGGAAATGGGTCAGTGTAATGCTGACACTTGTTTTGCGAGGTGGCGAAAAAGGTCTGTTAGTCTGGGATTCAACCAGCACTCACCACACTAAAGAAATGAAGAAATTCCTAGCATGGAGAATAGATCAAATAATGATTCCCGCAGGAATGACTGCCTATCACCAGACTCTTGATATTACAATAAACAAGCCATTCAAGGACCATTTGCGCATGGAACTCAATGACTACACTGAAAATAGAATGGAGAGAAATCAGCATGGAAACTTTGTGAAGCCTAGCCTGCAAGAGGTCATGACTTGGGTGAAAAATTCATGGGATAAAATCACTGACAGCTGTGTTGCCAATGCACTATGAGCAGGCTACTTGGACAAGCAGTGCTCATTTAAGGAGAGCTCTATTGCTAGGCATGACAGATTGGGGCCAATGGTGAAACAGGAAATGTAGTCAAGAAATTCAGGCCGAAATTCGGGGGTTGGACACTTATGACAATGTTCCAGAAGAAGATGACTTGACTGTATTTGAATAACTGTGAAAGCCAAGGTGCAGATATTCTGAAGGTGAAATGTTTGTTGCACTGTTTATGTAGAATTCTCACACAACTGTCAACCCATTATTAGAACTGTTGTCCAATAATAGAAAATTACGAAATAAATGTCAGTTTGTGTGCATGAATAAATGTTGATTTTTGTACATGAAAACGCAGACAACGAAATAACACATATCACAAAACTGAAAGTTCAAAAACACAAAACTTCACATGCCCGACAAGCCACAATCCAGACAATCAACAAAACAAATGCCTTTTCCGAAAAACACACACACAACGCAAGCACACCACATACCTTACAAACTTACACTAAACCTTATATACACACAACTATCTATGCACTAACCTTAACCCAAACCCTAAACCTAAGGTCCGTCACTATCGCACACTTACCTTACCTGCACCCTACCCCTAACACACTTAATCCGCCCCTAACCCTTAAGTCTGTCACTATCGCACACTTACCTTACCTGCACCCTAACCCTAACAAACTTAATCCTCCCCTCACCCTAAAGTCTGTCACTATCGCACACTTACCTTACCCGCACCCTGACCCTAATGCCCGTCCCTACCGCACACTTACCTTAACATTTCGGTGTACTCAGCATCGGGATTTTTAACTGTCGGTCTTCTCCGTTGTCAATCTTCCGGTGTCAGTGTTCTCGTTGTCGGTGTTTGAAGCTTTCGGTTAAATCAGGTAGACCCATATATATATTATGTGTGTATATGCATGTGTGTGTGTGTGTGTGTGTGTGTGTGTGTGTGTGTGTGTGTGTATACATACATATATATACATATATATATATATATATATATATATATACAGGATTTTCTGTGGTGCAGCATGTCCATTAATTCCTGGTTGGACATGGATTTATACATCAGGCACAGATCACCTCGGAGCAGGCAGTATGCCACTGAGTAGAGCTGGAGTTTCTTTAACCGGGCAGCATATGGCATCTGTTTGAGCCCTTATATCCTCCTGGTGAGGTACTTTTGGGGTCTTTCCTGTTGCTGCAGGTGTCTGGTAAGGTACATCCCAAAAGGGGCATTGTACTCAATTATGGGCCTGATGAGGGATGAGTAAAGAGGAACGATGACCTCCCCTGATCTAGATGTGAATCCCTTCATGATTAGGTGGGCTATATAAAATTTTTTTCTAACCACTTTGGCCATGTGGTTGTCAAATGAGAGATTGCTATCAACTTGGGTCCCCAGGTCCCTAATTACTTCTTTTATACTTAATGGATTACCACCTATGTGGTAATTTGTGGGCACTTTGTTTTTGCCAAAGGGGATGACTATACACTTTTTGGCGTTTAGCTTGAGGCCATGGCTCTGGCACCAGTTGTCTGTTTCTATGAGGCCCTTTTGGAGGATGCTTGTGTCGGCTGGAGAGTCGATTATGGCGAACTTGGTCAGCCACAGTCCTTCCGTGTTGGCCTGTACCTCCGAGAAATATATACCGAACAAGAGAGGTCCCAAGACTGAGCCTTGTGGGACGCCACTTGTAACTGGTTTGGAGTCTGACATGGCTCCAGCAATTCTAACCATGTGGGTTCTGTCCTTGAGCCAGTTTGCAACCCATCTAGTGACATAGGGGTTTATATTTAAGTTGGTGAGCTTATCTATAATGCCCGAGTGTGGTATTGTATCGAAGGCTTTTGTGAGGTCCAGGTAGGCTGTGTGGACCACCTTCCCCTCGTCAATGGCCTTGGTGACGGTTTCAAAGAAATCGACCAGGTTTAAGAGGCAGGATCTGCCCTTAACAAAGCTGAACTGGGTTTTAACATAGGTATAAGCTACAACACTGATTGCCTTCAGTGTGGCATTATCTGCCACTTTTATAATTTCCTTTTTTCTGCCATTTTCTTGTCCTGCACCCCTGTCCCCCTCCCCTACTGTACCTGGACATCCCTTCATTGTTCATAGGTAGGTACTAGGCTATCTGCCCGAGGGCATTTATAAGCCTAGCCAGAGTGTGTCGGCTTTCGCTGCCCCATTGATTAATTAAATGAGCCTCTGTCAAGCAGAGCCAATGAAGTGATCCCAGGGTGCACTTTCTGTTACCCATCCAATCATCAAGGCTTCTCCTGAAGAGTTTTAGTGAGGGGCTCTGCCTAATGTAGTTAGGAATTTTGTTCCAAAGCATGGGGAGTCTCTGTGACAGGAATCTATCCCTCCAGCATGTTCCATTTATTGTTGTGGCGAGGTTTAGCTCACTAGAGCGCATGGCTCGCAGTGACTTGGATTTCTTTAGGTGGAGCATGTCCATCAATTCTGAGTTGGACATGGCTTTGTAAGTCAGGCAGAGATCACCTCTGACTAAGCGATATGCCACTGAGTACAGCCGGAGTTTTTTCAGTCGGGCTGCATAGGACATATGTTTGAGGCCAGTAATCATCTTGGTGAGGTGCTTTTGTGGTCTTTCAAGCTGTTGGAAGTGACTTGTGAGGTACATCCCAAATGGGGCATTGTACTCTATGATGGGTCTGATGACTGACAAGTAGAGGGGCACTATAACCTCTTTATTTCTAGATGCGAACCCCTTAATAATTATATGGGCCACATAGAAGGATTTCCTAACTACTTTGGCAATATGACTGTCAAAGGAGAGATTACTTTCTACCTGGGTCCCCAGATCTCTTATCTCTTCTGTATTAAGGGGGCTGCCGCATATGTGGTAATTTGTGGGTGTTGTTTTTCCCAAACAGGATGACTATGCATTTTTTGGCATTTAGCTTGAGGCCATGACTTTGACACCAGGTGTCTGTCTCAGTAAGGCCTTTTTGAAGGATGTCCGTGTCAGCCGGAGAGTGAATTATGGCTCCCAGTTTGCAGTCATCTGCGAACTTGGTTAGCCATAGTCCTCCTGTGTATGCCTGTACTTGTGAGAAATATATGCCGAACAGTAGGGGTCCCAGAACTGAGCCTTGCGGGACACCACTTGTGACTGGTTTAGAGTCAGACCTGCAGCCCACTATTCTTACCGTGTGAGTTCTGTCTGTAAGCCAGTTGGCAACCCATCTTGTGATGTAGGGGTTTATGTTCAGGCTGGTGAGTTTTTCTATAATACCCGAGTGAGGAATGGTGTCGAATGCCTTGGCGAGATCAAGGTAGGCTGTGTGAACCACCTTTCCTTCATCTATGGCCTTGGTAACTGTCTTGAAGAAGTCAACCAGGTTTAGTAGGCATGATCTGCCCTTAACAAAGCCGAACTGGGTCGGATCAAGTGTTTGGAGGTTCCCAATGTCTTTGTTAATGAGTTCCATGATGATGCGCTCCATAGCCTTGCAGACCAGGCTAGTCAGGCTTATGGGGCGATAGTTACCAGGGTCAGTTGTGGCCCCTCCTTTGTGGAGCAGAATAACCATTGCTGTGCGCCATTCTATGGGCACATAGCCTGTGGAGAGGCTGAGGTTGAACAGAGTGTTTAGGTGGGGGGTTGGTTAGTTCTGTAGTTCGTGCAAGACGCAGCCTGGGACACCATCCGACCCCATTGATGCTGTGTTTTTGGCTTTTGAAAGGGCTGTTTTCACCTGTGTTTCTGTGATTTCAGGGACAGTACACTTTTCCGGTATTGTTGTGGGCCCTTTTGAAGGTGAGAGGGAGGTGAAGTTTGCACTAAATCCATCTGCCAGTATGTTGGCAATATCAGTAGGTTCAGTATATTTTGTGCTACTTTGCACCATCTCAGAGCATATCTGCGAGTTGCCACTTAGATTCTTGACGTAGCTAAAGAAGGCTTTGTGGTTATCTTCGATTCCTTGGCTATTTTTCTTTTGAAGTTAGCCTTGGATGATTTTATGAGGGACTTTAGTTTCTTACAGATACTGATCAGGGATGTCTTTCCTTCTTGGGATTTGCTTTTTTTCTGAACTAGTTTCCTCCTTTTGTTGTATAACCTGTTTATGGCAGTGGTCCACCAGATTGGTTTCCTTCTCTTAGGGGAGTGAGTCTTGGTTTTGTTAGGGATGGCACAATTCATACATCCTTGTAGGTGCTCAAGAGTGCAATTGTAAAGGATTCTGCATCTTGGGCAGCATTATCCTTTAGCGTGGGGGCTGTGAAACTTACCACCTCTGCCTTAAGTAAGGTGAAGTTTGCTTTACAAAAGTTTTTCACTGTGGTTTCCTTGGTTGGGGGTGGTGGTGGGATATGGACATCCAGGGTGATTAGTTTATGGTCTGATCTAACCAGTAACGGGATGACCTCCGGTATGGGGCACCTGTCGCCCATGTTGGTGATGACCAGGACCAATATGTTGTGGCCTCTGGTAGGGGAGTATACCAGCTGATCCAGGGCATTTGAGTTGATAAATTCCAGGAAGCGCTGAGCCTGGGAGTTTGTACTCAAGTAGTTTTCCCAGTTAAAGGTAGGGTAATTGAAATCTCCCAAGATCAGGGTGTTCAGTAGGACCTTCATGTTTTCCAGTGTCTCCAGAAAGGTGGAGTGGTGGTTCTGGGCCATGGAGGGTGATCTGTAGCAGGCCACAATTTGCATTGCAGATTTGCCCGATGTTAGTTGCACATGGATGATTCTGATTTTTTTTTTACAGTTCTAGACCAGGATTTATTTTCTTCATCTAGGTTTTCACCCAGACGATCCTTCAGTGTTATGACTCTGCTGTTGCAATATCATGTGTGTGCATATGTCCTCCAAAACAGAACATATTTAGTAGGAAACTCATTGCATAGTTATGGAATGACAAAGAAATATCATTAAAGTCATTCTTGTAACATAGGCTCTTATTTTTAAATACAGTATCCAAGTACATGAAATTCAGTGTAGAATGTTTTCTCATATGCTTGGTTCAGTAAATATTTTCTGAGCATTAAAATAATAAATCTGAAGTATTCCTCTGCCTTATTTTCTTCTTTCCCTAGGGTCAAACTGTTTTACACTGCTCAGCACTATGTAAAGGTGTAATCCATCTTTTAACTAAATTAACAAAGTCAGGCCTGAGTAAAAGACTTAAGAATATTATAACTGAAACACAAAGGCAGTGGCTGAGTCTGACTTATGCTTTCTGTTCTTATGTTTTATTCTTGCACCATATGTTGAAAGGAAGCATCACTTTACTTTCACAATTACAGATTATATAGTGTCAACATGCTTATATATTAATGAGGTGCAATTCCAAGTTCACAGGCAGTATATAGAAGACATCCCACTAGCCATTGCCAAGGTTGAATCTTCTTGCTCCAAAGCTTTTATCAATTTTTTTGTATTTGTAAAACATTACTTTTTAAACTGTCGTATTATCAGTAACAAACCATTTTGCGTATTCATGCATTTCATTTAATTGCATCATTTTTATTTTAATTGTGAAAATTCTTCAATAAAAGTTTCCATTTCAAAAACAGGAAAGACAGAAATAGGGTGCTTTTGTTTATACCCGTTTCACAATCCCACGGTTGATTTCCTGTGACGTAGCAGATGCTGAATGCAGCAGCAAGGGGACAAGACTAAAACAAATATGGAACACATTCTGCAAGAGTGTCGCAGTATGAAGGGCATTGATTTTTCTTCATTCATAGTGTGAGATTACCTCTCATATAACAATGGGTGGGAACAGATGTTACTTTGTCATAGATACACTAACAATCAAAATTTATAATGCGAAAATTTTGTCTGGTACAACAGAAAGTAAACATACGACACACACACACACACACACTCAATAAAGGAATTGTTTGCAGTTTACCGAACATTTAATTATTTTCAGCCTTTAATGGAATGACGTGTACTTTAGACCACCACAATCTTCTGGTCTGTAGTAATTGTTTACCAAGAAAGTCCGATGTGGAACAAGCCAATTAACATCGGAACCACTGGAGAGAGACATTATAGACAAGAATCATAATGTGGGAGAAAAATGGAATACTTGGAGGAAACCAACACCACTGCTTGGGGAGGCCATAATAATGACTGGATTCCGTTTTTTTTTTTTTTGCACTATGTAAAGATTTATGCCACATGCTCAAGATTTTTGAACTTAATGGATTTTACAGACTGTTGGGTCCAGAGAAAGGCTGATGTTCATATGGAGCTAGGAAAGTACAGTTGTGTACACTTATCATAAATGTAGATGTTCAAGTGTATTCACTGTTGCAGTCATTACATTTGGGTTATCTGACTGCAGGTAGCCCGCAGCCGGCCTGAATATCAAAGTCTTGGATTCCTGTGTTAGATGCTGTCTCTTCTTCCATGATGTCAAGTCGTTAGGGGTATAAAACATGCAGCCAACGCCAATACATCAGTTTTTCTTGCCCCCAGATGTCAGGTGCCCCCATAATGGAAAGCAATTATATGTTAGGTTACACCTCCAACAAAAAGCAAAGACACCAGAAAGCTGAAATACACTAAACAAGAAGAAATGCATAGCCAAGAGAAGTCAGGGGGTTGGAGAGAGAGCAACCAGGAGCTAGAGCGTCTTCTGCGTGGAGACATGCATGAATGGGCATACCTTCGTTGAAGGTTGTGTGTCAGGGCTGGTAACTCGGCACGTAAAAATCAACTACCAATCATTAGCGGACCGGAGTTCCGCTGTGACGACCCCTAACCGGGAAAAGCCGAAAGATACAACATACAACAACAAAACAACTGTACTATGTTCTTCATGTTTCACTGTTGCAGTCATTACATTTGGGTTGATTCCCAAAGCTAAGGAAGGGAAGAGGAAGTCAGAGAGCATTAGGACCAGCTACTAAGTCCTGCAAAACTGCAGTGGCAAAACCAGCCCTGGACTGCTTGGTGAAGGTACGTACAGAGCTCCATGTAGCAGCTCCTAGGATGTCCTTGGTAGGGAAACCTCTGAGAAAGGCTGTACAGGTAGATGCAGTCCTGGTGGAATGTGATCTTATCCCCTGTGGGGTAGGTTTTCCATGGTGCTTATAGCAGAAGTGAATGCAATGGGCTATCCACTTTGAAATGGCCTTCCCCTCTGCCCCTGCAGCAAGGCCATCTAACAGCTGTTCAGATTTTCTGAGAGGCTTAGTCCTGTCCAAATAAAATCTAAGTTGCCTGTGCACGTCCAAAGAGTGCAGTATTCGTTCTCCTTTGTTTTGTGGATTTGGGAAAAAAGTAGGCAAATGAATGGAGTGATAAAGGGCCACACTAGACACCACCTTGGGCATAAAGGAAGGATTGGTCCTGAGGGACACCTTGTCTGCATGGAAGATGATGAATGGCTCCACTGCCATGAGGGCCTGTAATTCAGACTCTTCTTGCTGAATTGATGGCTAGAAGGAAGGCTGTTTTCCAAGAAAGGAATTTCAACTCTGCAGTTGCAGCTGGCTCAAAAGGAGGTAGAGTGAGCTTTTCCAATACAAAGTTAAGGTCCCAGGCTGGAGTAGGGACTCTTCTGGGTAGTCTTAAATTTTTGGCCCCTCTGAGGAATTGCTTTAGCAGGGGGTGAGAGAAGAGGGGTGGTTCAGTATTACAATGAGCTGAAATAGCAGAGGCATGAATTTTAATTGACGAGAAAAAAAGGCCCTTGTGGAGCATCTCTGTTAAGTACTGAAGAATACGCAATAAGCTGGGCACCGCTGTGCCCATCCCCTGAGTCTGTCTCCAGGAACAGTATCTTTTTCACTTTTCAGTATAGGATTTTCTAGTACTAGGCTTCCTTGCCTCCAGAATGACCTCTAGCACCTGCTTACTGAGGGATGTTACTGGAGAGCTCAAGGAATTAGCCAGGTTGCAAGTTTCAGGGTTTGAAGTTGAGAGTGCAGAATCTGGCCCTCCTGCTGGGACAGCAGGGAAGGGATCTGAGGCAAGGTGCCATGGTTCCAGCAGTGACTGTACAAGAGGGGGTATCAGTGTTGGCATGGCCAGTCTGGTGCAATCAATATTGTCCTTAGTTTGTCATGTTTGATCTTTAGCAGAACTTTCAAGAGGAAAGGCAGAGGGGGAAAGGCATAAACTGAGAGGCTTTCCCAGGTGAAGGACAGGGCATCCACTTTCCAAGCTTGACTGTGGGAAGTCCTTGTGCAAAATTTCTCCAATTGGTAGTTCTGAGGGGAGGCAAACAGGTCCATCTCTGGATTCCCCCATTTGTTTCTCAAAAGATTGAATATCTTTGGTTCCAGTTTCCACTCGTGTGGGTCCATGAGATTTCTGCTCAGGTCGTCTTCCAGTATATTTAGCATGCCTGGCAGGAACTGAGCTTGTAGGTGCACTTGGTAGCTCAAGGCTGTGTTCCACAGAGCCATGGCTAGTCTGCAGAGAGGGTACGAGTGGGTTCCCCCTGTTTGTTTATGTACCACATAACAGTGGCATTGTCTTGTCTTTACCAATAATTGTCCTGAAAGAATGTGGTCCTTGAAGGCTTTCAGGGAATTCTGTACATCTAACATTTCTTTAACTGATATGCAGGTGCATCTGACTCGGGTTTCATTTGCCCTGAATGCACTGCCCTGCCAAGTGAGCCTCCCACCCATAGCCTGATGTGTCTATTGTTAGGGTTTGGGCAGCAGGGGGTAGAGTGAATGGGAGCCCCTTTTTGTGGTAGCATGCCTCTTCCCACCAAAGGAACTCTGTCTTTATGCAAGGAATGATAGGAATCATCGATTCCAGGTCCTAAGAATGTTGACACCATAGGCTTTTTAAGATACCATTGTAGTTTCCTCATATGCAGTCTTGCATATGGAATTAGTAGAATGCAAAAGGCCATGAACCCCCAGGCTTGCAGGATTTTCCTTGGGTCCGCAGTAGGATTCTTGAAGAGGAACTTGTAAGAGTCAGGTACTCTGTAATACCCATCAGGCTTCCTGGGAGCTGGAGGTAAAGTGTCTGGCACCAGGCTAGATTCCAAGAAGGCATCATTTACAATATCCAGGACAGGAGGGATAGCTAAAGGCCTGTGTTGAGGGAGGAGTAAGAATTCCCTAAGCCTCTTTTTGGAGTCAGAGTAATCCTGGCTTTCCCAATGGAAACGCAAGAGTGTGCAAGGTTTCACCAAAAGAAACATTTTCTGGAGGGAAAGCAGAGGGAATGGAATCCTCTGCATCAGAATCCTCATAAGTATATAAGGGCAAATCCTGGTAATCAGAAGAAACAGAAATTTCAGAATCCTGATCAGAAGAATCAGAAGGAAAATCAGTTCTAGGTCTCTTAGAGGGTGAAGGCTGGCTTCCCCTAATTAAAGTAATAAGGACTTCAGCCATTCTTATTTGTTTTTTTGGCATATGGGCCTGACCATGCGATTTGGACGTCAGTTTTCTAGGCGTGTGTCGAGTTTTAGGCACTGAAGAAGAAGAAGATGGCGTCAGTTTGAAATGCAAGTCAGTAGGCCTGAAAACACCCTCAGAAGCCGGAGCCTGCACAGCGGCTCCAGATCCAGCCAAGGTAGAGACATCTGCAGGTTCCATAGTCGAAGAAGCATCTCGCGGCATACAGGACTCCGAATGGGTCTCAGTAGTGGCCTGCGAATCTGAAGTAATGGATATCAGGGACTGCAAAAGTGCCTCAATGAGTACAGGCAAACTGGCGACTAGCTTAACGGCAGCGGCAGCTTTGGACCTATGCAGTCTGTCTCTGTCTTTATCTTTACATTTTTTTCGGAATGTCGGTAGTCGTATGGCTTACCAAAGCCATTTCTGGATAGTTAAACAGAGTACCAAAACAACTTACTGCAAAAAGAAACCGACAATGAATAGTCCGGGGGTTGACTAATGCACAAAACTGACAGCGAGGGACGTTGTGGTCTGGGCCTAAGCAAAGAATGCAGTACGAATGAAAATCTTTATGAGGTATTTGCTTTCCACAGGTAATACAATTGTTAACTTTTACTGACATCGGTTAAGAGCAAGAAAAAGGATCCCCAATGGGGTACTTAGCTTTTTTTGAAGACATTTGTTCTGAAACTTGAAAATGAAAATTTCAGGAGTTGGCCGACCGGCACTTGCCAACTGCTTCTGCTTCAGGCACCGTGCGGCAAGAAAGACTGATGTAATGGCATCGGCTGTATGGTTTATACCCCTGACAACCTGACGTCATGGAAGAAGAGACAGCATCTGATGCAGGAATCAAGACTTTGATATTCAGGCCAGCTGAGGGCTACCTGCAGGCAAATAACCCAAATGTAATGACTGCAACAGTGAAACACGAAGAACATCTGCAAGAAATCTGGACAAAATAGGGACAATTTTTAAATTTTGCTGCTACAACCTTTTGAAAGTTGATAAACACTTACGCGAGGTATGTTGGAGAGTGTATATGTGTTACCTCTAAGAGCAAGAAAGCTGGACAAACCAGAGATATTTTTTTAAATATTACTCATGCAAACTTTGAAAGTTAATAAACAGGTTTTGCACTAGCCATGCAGGATTTTTCATAAGTTAAGAAGTCTGCACATGGATTGGAGATGAAAGACTCAGGGTGTGTTCAACAGTAACGCTCAAATCTCCGGTATAGGTGTTTCTTCTCAGAGCCATGACTGTGTCAAAACTTCCCTTTTTCGCAAACTGATTGGCTTGCTTTGGAGAGCAAAATACAGAGTGCATTATAAGCCGATTTCCTCGGGAAAGTCAAATATGAACACCAGGTAACTCCAGGTTCAAACTTAAGCTGACAAGGTAAGTGACAAAGTTTAGTTACTTTTTCAACTTAATTTTCGGCCATGGAGCTACAATATGACTGCAAAGTTAGCTGTGCTGGTAGAAGGCACTAGGGTGTAACAACCTTCAATTCCTACTGTATCACAGCGTGCTCGGATTTAAGCCCAGAGGTGCCATTATACAGTAGTCAGGGTTAATGAGTTAAGAGCACAGAGTAAAGCAAATTAAGGTAACAAAGTAGGTAGAACACAGTTACAGCAAGAAAAGCTGAATGAAGTGTAACTTTTTTTGTTAAGTGGAGAGGGAGGAAACAGATGATAATTCAAGATCAAAAAACTAAGGGGATTGGCCTTCTCAAATGCTCTCTCTGTACGTAGTAGACAGAGCTGATGAGGGGCTGCCAGGAGTGTCTGAAATAAAAGAAGCAAGGGGGTGACTATTCCTTCCCAAATGATTTCACTGTACTCAGTTGAGTGAGCAAATGAGATGGGACATGTGAGAAGTGTCCAAAGATAAATTTACAGCAGGGGCAGGCAATCCCAAAGCCACCAAGTTTAAGAATATAACAACACGTGGGTGGGAGGGTAGTAACAACAAATTGCAGAGAGACCACCAATATTGAATCAATATTCAATGAAACAAATAAATAAATGCAGTACAGTTTTGTTAACTATCACTGAAACAGAACAAGTGCAAAAAAATTACACTTATATCAGCTTTGATTGTCATTTTCGTGTATTTTTTCTTTGTATTTTTGTATATTTTGCACTTTGTACCTTTGTATTTTTGTATATTTTGTACTTTGTACCTTTGTATTTTGAATTTGTTTCAGTATTTTCATCTTTGCATTTCTTGGAGCTTTTCTCCTGGGCCACCACTGAAAAGGGGGTCTTTTTGTGCCCACCTGACTTCCCTGGTCAAAAATGTAAAATAAAATTACTGTGTGATCTGATTTTGGATTACAGAACAAGAGTTCATCTGTCTGAAGTCTTTATATAACTTATCGCACTTTTGGGGGTAGGGGGCTCATTATCAGGAAATAATATCGTAAGCTATTAAGGAATCCATAAAGGCAAAGAACTCAGGAGGAACAACTTTATGTAGGTTGAGGAAAATCCACCTGTAACAAATCGTAATACTTTTGTTGGGGCATACCAATTTCACTCTGTTCCCACTGAAATACCTCTCTCATTGTAGTGTCATAAAAAGATAATTCTTCTGAAACTGTAAAGGAAATAATTTTAATAGAAAACAAAAAAAAAATTAACTGCAAAAAAATCAGAATTTAAAACATAAAAAGCAGAGAGCAATTCCTTAGCAAACTTCAAGAAATCTTCCCTGCCTATAATTAAAGATACAAAAGAAGAAACAATTTTAAGCTTCTGCTTTTTCTTTCTGGGAGACTCTTCTGGAAAGGGAATGACCCATGACAGGAGCGCTAGCCCAGGATGACGCACCTTACCCACTCTTAAGCAGTATAGCTTTACCTGCTCTTTCCAACAAGCCCCACAGTGGTATGCCCTTCTCAGTGAGGACAATCCTTTAGCAATTAAGAATGTGCCAATCTCTCAGACATTAGCAGCTTCCTAATATGCTACACTTCAGGGATGAGGAACAAAAGATGAGTGACCTGAGGAATGAGATTTGGCCACAGCAGTCACCCATCAGTGGCTGATGCATGGATGCTACACCAGAAGGACTATGAGCAAAAGATGAGTGATCCGAGGAACTACTTTTGGCCACAACAGAGTCCTTCACCAGTGGCTGGTGCAGTCAGACAGACACCTAGAGACTCCTCAGCAACGTTCTTCTTGCAGACAGAAAAAACAAGAACCATGGAGACTGACAAAATGTGCATAATGGGAAGGAAGCCTCAAACTTGGCAACACAGCCTGAGTGAGTCAGTAAACTTTCTGTCGGGAAAATGAAGGTTCTGAGGAAAAGAAACATTGACATCAGTCCCCAGAAGACAATATCCTGCCCAATACACATTTACTCTACACAAAAAATACAGAACATATGAGTAAAAGATCATTTTTTTGTGTTTTTGTTACAAAAGATCCTATAAGTAAAAATCCCTTTAGGAAACAGTCCCACAAAAAGCATTTCCAAGAACAAAAGTATATCATTCAGAGAAGAGGAAAAAAACACTTTCTTCAGAAAAGAAATGCTGTCAAAAGTTTTCCTCAGAAGGGTACCCTCCTGCATAGCCTTGAAAGGATCACTAGTCAACTGTTACTTCCACAGTATCCACACAGTCAAAGCAGTTTAATGGCAAGAAAACTCTGAAGCTTTTGGTGCCCAAACTGCCTTTCTATATGGTTTTGCTCAAGCCAGTGGCAGTTTGGGCATATGGAAGGTAGTCTAAAGCCTTGAAAGATGTCCAGCTGACATATACCACTTAAGGATATAACCCAGTAGCTTAAGCTACTGCACATGTGACCAAAAAGCTGAACAGCAGACAATCATATGACCACAGCTAAATGATTACTGATATTAATATGGCTTGTCATGGAGGTTAGTACATGGTCTATGAGCAACCAACTGAAGTACATGGCTGTGGTTATTTTCTTACAGTTTCTTAATCAGATCTTTGAGGTCTACACAAAGGGTTGCTATTTTTTTGGGAGTGAGGTGAATAGAAACCGCAGTCTGTGACAACACAGGTCAATTATTTGTCACTTTTCACTGATCACAGATATAACTTAGTGCAATTTATATGACTGACAGAAAAAAAAGTTTGTATTCTTAATGGCACATCAGAAGTGTACAGAATGTGACAGAAAGATTTGCGTGAAAGCAAAGGTCACTTACATGATCAGTCAAATATTTACTATCATAGCTTTTGGGGGGCAATGTATGCCTCTGATAGCAACAACCGGATATATATTACTGTAACCATTATATTTGTGGCTTCTTCACAGTTAAAAGTGATGTACCATCTCATACGGGACCCTTGCCACTGGCCCAGTATGCATGTGAAAAAGAGGTGAAGCTTGTGTTTGTCTATTTTAGAAATGCAATACAGACATTTTTGGCTTTTAAGATAATTTTTTTGTTATAACTTCATCTCCATTAACCAAATGCTTTCAGATGGTTCACAATAAAAATGCGTTTTTATTATGGGGCAAATATGTAACTTATAAAATCATAGATACATTTTGCTTTTGTAATATAAGAGCTAAAAGCATTATGTCTTTGTGGCTGAGGTGATGTATTCCAGCATTTAAAATGTTATTAAAGAAGGGGGAAAGAAAGGAAAACATGACAGGGAATTGTGATTTGGCACTTAGAAATCAATCTGTATCTGTTGTACTACATCTGCATTTAAAATACAGTTTAAATCTGAATATCCCAATTTATAGTCCATTTTTCCAAAGGCCCTTAAAAGCCAAGCTATATTCATCAAGCCAGGTACTACTGAAAACAGCTGGACAAGCCTGGGAGAAAGTAAAAGAAAGAAAAAGAAAATACTCTCCCAAGGCTACCAAAATTCCTACCAACTACAACTTGGGCTACAAAGTTTGACCAAAATCTGCATAAAACATCTGATTGAAGGCCAACATTAACAACTATCATGCCACCAGGCTGAAAACAAGGCAGTCCATTTCTACAAACAGCAACTGATAGCTTACTTCCCAATTATAGTACACTGCTAAGTCAAATAAATAAAGTAATTATATACAGAAAAATGCATTTAGGCTATATAACGTATATACAAAAGTATACAAAAACGTATCTAACCCAGCACCACCTCTGGAATGTCCAGTTCACATCTTGGACATGCATTCACCATTCATTAATGTTGAAAAATAAAGAAGAACAACACACTGTGTGAATGACCCACAATACCTGAAGCTAATCCCTTATATGCAAATAGTGCATCAGGCACATTTATCTAGACATACTAGAATCTGCCTTTACATCACATTAGTGTAAATAAACCTTATCCTCTTGAAATGAAACTGTGACAAGTCAGTAAATACTCAAAGATTTACACACTGGAAAATATGAAGGTCTCTCCAAACACCATTATACTGGGTGACTGCAACTACCCAAACATAGACTGGGAGCATTACTCTAGCTCCAACACCCTAGCCCAAAGGTTCCTAGAATTTATAAACTCAAATGCTATGGAACAACTTGTTACCACTCCCACAAGAGGGGAAAACATACTGGACCTGATCATCACCAACATGGGGGCTCTATGCTCCAGACCAGAAGTGTATCCCTCACTGGTAAGATCAGACCATAAACTAATCTCACTGGACATTCACATCCCAACCCCAACCCCTGCCCAGAAAACCATAGTGAAAAACTTCTCTAAACCAAATTTCACACTCCTCAAAACTGAGGTGGAATCCTTCAAAGCCCCCGGGCCTGTGGAAAATATGGCCCAGACCGCAGAATCCTTTATAAACGCATTCTATGAACACCTTCAGGAATGCATGGATCATGCGATTCCAAATAAAACCAAGACCCAATCCTCCAAAGGCAGGCGTCCTGTCTGGTGGACCCCAGCCATAAACAAACTATACAATAGAAGGAGGAAGCTACTACATGATAGAGCAAAATCCCAAAAAGGGAAGGCATCTCTGATCAGTATTAGCAAAAAACTACAGACACTCATAAAATCGTCTAAGGCCAGCTTCGAGAGAAAAATTGCACAGGACACTAAGGATAATCACAAGGCTTTCTTTAGTTATGTTAGGAACCTGGGTGGGAATTCCCAGATATGCTCAGAATTAGTCCAAAATGACAAAAAATACACCGAACCCACAGACATTGCCAACATCCTAGCTGACAGGTTCAGCGCAAACTCTCCCAACAAAAGGGCAAATATCTATCCCAGCAGAGTGCTGCCCCCCTGACATCTCAGATGCTCAGGTAAGAGCCGCCCTCTCCAAAGCAAAAACACAGCATCAATGGGACCAGACGGTGTCCCAGGCTGCATCCTACATGAACTCCAAGAAGAGCTAAACCCAAACATAAAACTACTGTTCAATCTCAGCCTTACTACAGGATATGTACCCAAAGAGTGGCATACAGCAACAGTGGTCCCTCTCCACAAAGGTGGTGCCTCAACGGATCCTGGAAACTATCACCCCATAAGCCTGACTAGCTTGGTCTGCAAAGCTATGGAAAGGATCATCATGTACCTCATAAATAAAGATATTGGGGACCTACAGACACTGGATCCTACCCAGTTCGGCTTTGTTAAGGGCAGATCCTGCCTCTTAAACCTGGTCGATTTCTTTGAAACAGTCACCAAGGCCATTGAAGAGGTGAAGGTGGTCCACACAGCCTACCTGGACCTCGCAAAAGCCTTCGATACAATACCCCACTCGGGCATTATAGATAAGCTCACCAGCTTAAATATAAACCCCTATATCACTAGATGGGTTGCAAACTGGCTCAAGAACAGAACCCACATGGTTAGAATTGGTGGAGCCATGTCAGACTCCAAACCAGTTACAAGTGGCGTCCCACAAGGCTCAGTCCTGGGACCTCTCTTGTTCGGTATATATTTCTCGGAGGTACAGGCCAACACGGAAGGTCTGTGGCTGAGATGACTGCAAACTGGGCACCATAATCGACTCTCCAGCCGACACAAGCATCCTACAAAAGGGCCTCATAGAAACAGACAACTGGTGCCAGAGCCATGGCCTCAAGCTAAACGCCAAAAGTGTATAGTCATCCCTTTGGCAAAAACAAAGTGCCCACAAATTACCACATAGGTGGTAATCCATTAAGTACAAAAGAAGTAATTAGGGACCTGGGGACCCAAGTTGATAGCAATCTCTCATTTGAAAACCACGTGGCCAAAGTGGTTAGAAAAACATTTTATATAGCCCACCTAATCATGAAGGGATTCACATCTAGATCAGGGGAGGTCATCGTGCCTCTTTACTCATCCCTCATCAGGCCCGAAATTGAGTACAATGCCCCTTTTGGGATGTACCTTACCAGACATCTGCAGCAACTGGAAAGACCCCAAAAGTACCTCACCAAGAGGATCAAAGGGCTCAAACAGATGCCATATGCTGCCCGGTTAAAGAAACTCCAGCTCTACTCAGTGGCATACCGCCTGCTCAGAGGTGACCTGTGCCTGATGTATAAATCCATGTCCAACCCAGAATTAATGGACATGCTGCACCTCAGAAAATCCAAATCCCATCGATCTACACGCTCGAGAGACTTGAACCTCAGCACTGAAATAAATAGGACATGCTGGAGGGACAGATTCATAACCCAGTGGCTCCCTTCACTCTGGAATAAAATCCCAGTCCAGGTTAGGCAGAGTCCCTCATTGACTCTCTTCAAGAGGAATCTTGATGAGTGGATGGGAGATCGTAGGTTTACCCCGGGTATCCCTTTTGTGTCACTGTTAGACAGAGGCACAGTATACTAACCTCGAAAAAGGGCATAGCAAAATTCATTTAAAATGGGTGGCGAAAGCCAAACACACTTTGGCTAGGCTTATAAATGCCCTAGGGCAGATAGCCTAGTATGAACCTATGAACACATACACCCAAAACAATACAGCAAATCAAAATAAAACCAGCTTCATACACAGCTACATACACAGAACTGTAAGTCTACCTATCCATGCTCATGAGTTGCATTGGATCCCCACAGTAACCAGTGTACATAAATCACCATCCACAAAGTTTACTAGGCCAGTAGGGAACAGAAGTAGATTTCCAATCCCTTCTTTTGTATCATTCACACATGGACTGCAGACATGGGAGAATTTAATGTCAACAGTCAGCCTATTGCATGTCTGAGTGATGGCAGGAACCGAAGCATCAAGAGAAAACCCACTTAGACACAGGCAGGACATACAAACTCAACACAGGAGGCACTCCAGTTGAAATTTAAACCAGCGAATGTCCTGAGGTGATGTGACAAAACTACCCATTGTACCACTGTGAGAAAAGCACTGTAGCTTACAGCACAAGATACAAAGCTGCTCCATAATAAGGAATAACGTCAAACTTGAAAATATTCTGAATTGTTATTTTTTAGTACCGCAAAATAATGACTGGTTACATGGGGGGGGGGGTGAGACTTGCACAATATGTTAGAAACGTAAGCATAACACATTTCCTCTCTGCCCACAGTGACACCATGCACTATAAATATTACAAAGCAGAACCACCATTAATATTTTACAGAACATAATAAAGTTCATACTAAATACCACTGTCAGACGTCCTGTTACACATTTAAAAAAATAACATAAAAGTCCATGTATGTGTATCCCAAATGTCACTCGATCAGATTATACTGCATTCAAGTAATAACATATTGCCCCTAGCCAGCACGGTGGTATAAAAGGATAAAGCCATAAGTTCCAGGGGATCAAAGTTCAATTAGTAGCTCAGGTATTTGATGGAGATGCTATGGAGGACTTATGTGCCCATGCTGGTGACAAGAACCTAGAATGATCACGAGGAGGTATAGCTACCCCTTCACCCAGGGTGGCCACAACCTCACAGGCAACTCCTCACTGTATGACTCGGCCTACCACAGAGATTCAGCAAGGAGGGCCTTGGGGAAAAACACCAATGCACATGACAGCATATATGGCACTGTCAATTTTTAGCACCACTGCATCTCCCAAAAGAAAGCTCCACTTTCTCTTTCCACCCCACCTGTAATGATCTCTACCAGTAGGACAGTGGTTTACCACCTATTCTCTCCATACTCTCTTTCTCTCCAGGCATGTAGGTTAGCCAAAACTGGAGCAGAAGCCAAGCAGCTACAGCTCAGCTGGGATGCTGAAGGAACAAGAAAAATTATCAGCAATGAATAAATGATCATATCACCAGCTACCATCTGTTCATAGTGTGATGCTGGCTCTTCCTCTCCTTGTGAGACCACCTCAGAGACGATACTGTCGCCTTCACATTTTGTTTAAGGAAATCTAATGAAATAGTATTAGACAGTTTCCTATGTAACAAAGCAGTAATAATTTGACTAAGCATAATGAATCATACCTTCACTGAATCATACTCATAGCTTACATGGCTACAGCAAATCAAATTTAATGTTCATTTACATTAAAGCTCTGATCACACGCACTGGCAAAAGCCCTATGTTTCTTAACCACATGCATGTAATAATCACTGTTAAAAATGAACATCATCCCTTGAAAATAAAATGTAACAGCAGATCAAGCAACTTGAAGTACCTCCATCTTCTGCTCATAATTTAGAAAGTCAGCAATAATAGCTCTGAGTTTGACAATAGGTGTACTTGGTTTGAGAAAAAGCATGTGAAGCATGACTTCAATAGTGCAACCTTTAAGTTTAAGGTACTGCAATAAGGTGGGAAGCCAGCTTTGAAGGAACGCAAACATATTTCTTCCATCAATTTTCTAAGATATACGTGCAATTGTTGTAGTACTCAAATGCAGACTTTTCACTATCTTTTACGTAAATGACTAATGGAGTAGTCTCAGTTAGAAATATGCAACTTAGCTTTCTATTTCAATAAAGTATCCATACACTCCACTGCAATGAAGTTTCTAAGGTACCAATTTAAGCGAGACTCTTTGAAGGACATTTTTAACTCTGTAAACAGCTGCTCAGTGGTTCAAAATAAGCTACATTTGTATCTTTTAACACTCCAGTTATATCTGATAACGCCAAAGTGTCCATTTACATGTCCGTGGGTGTAACAGAATCTGCCACAAACTCATGGCATATCTGAGGCCTGTATGCCAGTGACAGTTCTTCTACAAGTGAAGCAATGACCTTGGGTGCAACATGAAAAACAGCTTTTTAACCGTTGACTTGGAAATTGCAAGTGTTTTCTGCATCCCTGCCATTCAGCTACACCCCATGGGGTCCAAATCTATTTATGGCACCACAGTATTAACATTAGGAGCAAAAGTGCTGCAGAGAATGGAGGCAGCCAAGAGTATGTGTGGCAGTCTAATTTCATATTTTTGCACACTTATCGGTGTGCTTTGCTATGTTGTTAACAGAGTCGCATTCAGAAGTATTTTTATAATAATAATAGCAATAATAATAACAGTAGTAATAAAAATCTACAAATAAACAATTTGTGGTGGTTCTGCCTTTCTTAACCTGTGGAGATTCAACCTAACACATAGCAACATGGTATGGTGAACACAGGCAGAGTGTGAGGATGTGGAATACTGAAGTTTATGAGAAAGTATTTTACACATTTATCCGTATGGCTACCATGCAAAAATAACCCCATCATGAGTGCAAACTGCTTTGGCCAGAAATGGCAGTTTGTTTAATTATGTAAAATGTGATTCAGAGAATGTATTTAGCCGCAATAAAGACAGTCCTCAATATTGGCTAATTTTCAATGTCTCTGAATTTCATGGTGTTACATGTTACAGCTAGGGCTAATCAGGACTTTCCTGTGGTAATCACCACTGAAAGCTCATGTACCAAGTTGGCATGGACACCACCTACCATGGACACCACCTACCAATGCTGAGTCCCAGCCTACATGTTAAATTTAATTTAGTACTTAATCTAGGGTATTAGTCATTTGACTTTTTAGACCGACACCCTTGACTAGATACACAATTAAACATAATGCACAGTCAAACATACAACATACTATCCTAAAGACTGTAACACGCAATGTTCCCAAGATTTTAGTCTAGTCACATCATCACTTTGCTAGAAATAAAATGATAGTTCCACAGGGGGAGTGGGGACACTTGAGCAACAGTCATTTAGTTCTGGGTCTATATTATATTATACTATTTAATTTATTTGTTAACTATGAATATCCAACTGAGCTACAGACCTTTTTCAGCAGAGGCACTGAAAGAAAAGCTCCACAATAGTACATAGAAATTTTACAAAAATAACAGTTTGTGCGAACATTACAGAGAGAATATAGTGTTGAATACACTTATAAACAATAATGCTCTTAATTGACAATGTACAGAGTTTGCTGAAAGCAGTTGAGAAGTTTTAAAAAACACCAATATATATATATATATATATATATATATATATATATATATATATATATATATATATATACACACACACATATATATATATATATATATATTATATCTATATACACACACACACACACACACACACACACACATATATATATATATATATATATATATATATATATATATATACACATACACACACAGTGAAGAGGAAAAGAAGGTAGACATATGACATTCAGAGTCTGGGAAAGGTCCAGAAGTTTATTGAGAAGGTGTAAGGTGATAGAGGTAGGAAGAGCAGTAGCAACAAGTTGCGAAAAAGTGTGCGAGCCAGAAGTAGAGCAATTTACAGGAAGTAGTGATAAGAGCAGTAATGAGGTTGTAGTTAAAGAGGTTAGGCAGACTGAGATTTGAAAGTCTTAGGTGAAGTTTAAGCAGGGTTATTACACTGTTAATCAGATATTCTTTGAGAGCTTCTTTGAAAAATTTTACTTGGCCATCCTAAAAAAAAAAAAAAGTGATTGACATGCTGACTAGCTGTGATTTACTCATTACCCCATTGTAGTGCAATCTCAGAGCTGGTATATTTCATTTTCAGATGGTGTGAGGGGTGGGGTGGGGGTGCAACACCCCCCCCTCCTGCAAAACTGTATAAAAAAAGTTTACCTTTCACAGTGTTGGCCAAGTAAAATCTTTCTATGAATTCCACTTAGATGATTAGGTCGTTCACTGAATAGGTTGTTCAACAATTAGGTTTCAACAATTAAGTATTCAATAAATTAGAGCTCAATGATGTGATATAGACCCTTTAGTTCTGGAAGATACATGGTCATTCATTTCACATGTTCGCAGACCTGCACCTTGACTGTTGTTTTTTTTTAAACTGTGGAAGATAACCAGGCCAAAAGCTTTAATTCCCACTTTAGACTTGCTGGAAAGTATATATCAGAAGGGGAAGAGAGCAGTCAAGGCACTGGCCAGTAACACAGACAATTTCTGAAACTACTTGCATTTTAAAGCTGTGTGTCAGTGAGCACCAGTCATTACCAAGTTTTGCTGTTTACAGATAACTGCTTAGGTAGTATAATAAACTCATCAGTAAAATAAATATTTACTTTCCATGAAGAAGGGTTTACATGTTTCTCACTTGTAAACCTATATGCTATTACATTATGGACGTTACCTCGACGATATTTGCATTCTGTGGCAAGGGTCTGAGGCGAGAGCTTTTTTTTTTTTTTTGTTAACATAAAGTACCAATTTTTTTTTTTTTTTTCATTCCATCCATCGATCCCACCAATTGACATTATTTCACCATATAATAAAAAAAAATTACTTGGACAACAGTTTCAATCCAAAACTGTAACGAAAACCCAACCTCTCTTCTCTTCCTCTCGCATGAGAGTGCACATCCTTTTTCCAGAAAAAACAACTCATGCCAAAGGACAGGACAACAGGGGCATTTGATTAGGAGACGAAGAAAGGGAATTCCATAAGCGGATATAAAACATTTTTTTACGATATAAACAAAAAGAAGGACCAACGCTTTTTTAAAGCACTCCCTGCACCCAAACAAAAATAAAAAAGAGATATGGTACTGGAACAAGTTGAGCCTGATGGGGGGTGGGGGTGATTGGGAATCAACTTTGAAAAACTTTTTTGGCAATTAAAGCTATGCTGGGATGCCCCCGGCTTAACTGTATGATTCAGTATCAATATCAAATCACTATTGAGAAGAAGTTTAAGTGATTTAAGACTTATATTTGATATATTTATAATTATTACAAGTATCACATACATTTATTACAAAGTTTTTTTTTACAATACAAATATTACACAAAGTGTTTGTTACACAACAGTTTTATTTTTAGCACATACACTGTTCACTTTTCTCTTTTCTTTTGTTCTTTTTCTAAAGAAAATATTATTATATATTATTATAAATATTATTATACCCACATACAATATTGAATCATGTATGTACATTTTGGTAACAACAGTTCTTATTTCAATTTTCAAAAGAAGTATTTCAATTTTCAAAAGAAGTTTCACTATTTAGTTAAAAAATGTTTTGTTAAAAAAAGTAGTAATTTTGTTTATATTTTTTTTTTATTTTTATTTTATTAATAAGAGATTTAGTAGTAATATATTTATTTTATTTTTATTTTTATTTTTTTTATTTTTTTTTTTTATTTATTTTAAATAATGGGAAATTTTAAATTCTTTTTAAATCAGTCTCTTTAAAATGTCAATTGGCAGTGCTTCCTAATTATTTAATTAGGCAATCAAGATATAAGATTTATTTTGATAAAGCATGGTGTTTGTCTTGAGCGAAAAGAATTTGTCTGTTGTGTTTGTGTGGTGTGTCTGCATGATGTGATATATTGAATTTGTTTTGGTGAACCTCTGTTTTTTTGATTCTGCTTGCTTTGGTGATTGAACAAACTGTTGACTTGTGGCGTGTGTGTGTTCTGGGTTTGTGTGTTTTGCTGCTTTGTGTTCTTTTGCTGTTTTGTAAATGTGTGCTAGTATGCTGTGCTATACAGCTGTTTGACAGTACAGCATACAATACTACTTGACACTAAGCTTGTTAAACTTCAAAAAGATTGCTGGATACCTGGTTTTAATCAGATATTTTTCATTCATCTGCAGGCAAAACCTATGTTAGTCCAAGAAAAGTATTGCATCACCTCCGAAATCCAGTCTTGTGCTTACTGAGTAACTGGTGAGTGCTAACGGGGGACTTTAAGAACATGACCACCCACACTCTACATTAAGTAAGAGAGACACATACACACACAGATAATGTAACCAACTCTTTATGGGACTTATGGCATGCTAAGGGCTAGGTACTTTCATTAGTAAGCTATCAATTTACCTATAAACCTTGTTTTCATTTTGGCAATGTCCAGGTGTAGAGATATTCTGCTCAGCTGTTTACTCTAAAACAGATGTGTCCAACCTGCGGCCCTCAGACCTCTTCCATGCGGCCCCTGACCTCTAACTGCAACATCGATATACGCATGCCCAAAAACACTTTTTTTGTTTTGTGCTTTTCATGCCCATGACCTATATGCGCTAGAGAAGGATCTGTGTGTTCCCACCATTATTTCGTGCCAAAGAATCAGTGTGTGTTCTCGCTGAAGAGGGACTCGTGTATGGATTTGCCATCATTGCTTTTGAAAGGGACAGCACTTGCCTGAGGTAAGTACAGAGGGAGTGAATGAGTGAGTACATGCATGAAAGCAGAATGTTTTTGCATGTGAAAGTAGAAGAAGAGTCAGTGTGTGTATGTGTGCATGACAGAGAGAGACACATGCACAAAGAGGCTAATGACGATCAATCTACCTACTGAACACAGATAAGTTAGCTCACAAATATATCGTATATTAAAAGTACACTTTCATTAAATTGTGGCTTTCCTGACAGAGAGAGTGTTGTATTGAATATGAAATCATACCTCTCAACTGTATGGATTTTCACTTCATCTTTCAATTTGTGTCTTTTTCTTAGGAAATAAAATTAGTCATCCAAGGTAATGCAGTTCCAGGGAGTAAGAATGAGACAGCAGCCTAAGGTTAATGGGTCAGTAGTGGATTGACTTTGTGGGACTGTAGCATATAAAGTGGGTTTATATTAGATCACCGAACGCTTAGGTAAGCGAACGGTGATTAATCAACCCCATGTAAGTGAAAGCTTACAAAACCGCTGTTACAACAAAAAGCACATTAAAACATGAGATTAAGTGGGAGGCTTTGCCCCCCACCCCCCTACTTATATATACCAACTCCAAGACTGCACCACAGTAAACAAAACGGTAGTGCGGCCAAGCATATTCTTTCCCAGGGAAAGAATTTGCTTACATGCCGCTTCGATATTTTGCAGTTTCAGTTTTGTCAGTTCGACCAAGACGCATTCGAAAACATGCGTCTTCAGTCTGCTGATAGTAACCCTATAAATTTGAATTGTTTTTTTCTGACAAACAAAAAAAGCACCCAGTACTGTTTTGTCATTGGTGGGTTCTAAGCAATGGCAGATTGGACAACAGTAAGTATAGCTTTGGTGGATCATCAATACTGGCAAATCAGGTGGGCACAATGTCATTTTTTAAATGTTGGGAGTTTTAGTGTGTATGTGTGTGTTTGTGTGTTGGGAGGGCTGCAACTGTAGATGATTATTAAAGACAGAGACTTACGGACTGTGGAGAATATGTTATTTGTTTCAAAACCTGATACTTGGGTACTAGGCATGCCAAAAGTAGATTTAAGATATAGCTTCTTGCCATTTGCAGTGGATGAATATTTACATTTAATGGACAATGCTAGCAGTATGTGTGTGGTCCTGTAGGGATCTGGAGGATGCCAAGTCTACCACTGGCAATGTCTTGTAAAGTGACCTGGAAATGGAGATTGGGATGTTATTGAAAACATACAGTAAGTGGGCTTAGAAATATAGTGTAATTAAACAAAGTGCACTTGCAATTTGCAGGCCATAATTTAATTTATTTCAGGTAGTCCAGATCCTGATACATTGTATCCCATTAGATTTAGTTAGGGAGAGCTATCATTCCTGGGAAATCAGCAGCCCTAGTTTCTGTGAAAGCTCTGTGGTTGTTTGCAGGTAGGAAGTTGCAGGATGTGGATGCAATGTGTTTTATTTATTATTTTTAATGCATTTGTCCTTTCAAAGCATGTTTTTTTTGCTGCAAAAGAAGGCAGGATTGAATGAGCCATATAATGCTTACCTGACAATGATGGGATAGAAAGATAAGTGATGTATAATGTCTGCAGCTACAGTTGTTTCAATGGTGTCTGTGATGCATAACTATTTTTGGGCCTGTGTCCCACTTTTATTTTTCTCTTTCTCCAGATTTCTTGCTCTATGGTTGAGAGGTATAGTTCCATACTAAATCAGAAGATTGTATTTATCTTGGAAGACTTTTCAGCATAATTACGAGAAACAGAGCCTTTTTAATATGTTTGCTTATTTCCAATATAAACTGCCATGTAACCTTGCAAATAACCTTATTAAACTACTTTAATTCTTTTGGAATTGACAAGTATGCTTCATTGGTTTGGATGTAAGCATAGAGTGCTAATGTGACAGCTCAGTAAACTGTCAGTCTGTGAATAACTTCTGCACACATTAAAATGTCAATGTCAAATGGCTTTAGATTGGAGGGAAGTTATATGTTTACTCCAGTATGTAGTATGATCTTGGAGAGAGTATAGATTTTTTACTGATTTACTTTTTGCTGAGCAGTTGATTTCTAATTTATTGATGGTCCTTTTGGTGGTGGAAAATTAGTTGGATGAGTCCATCACTAGTATGATTTTTTTTTCAGATATTTTTACTTCTAGACAATTTCATTCAGTGAGTGCGTGTCATGTGATTACTGAGGTTGCCTATTTTAGAAGTAGGGGTTCCTTGTGTGTGTGTGTGTGTGTGAAAGAGAGACAGATTTAATATGTATACTGAATATATTTTTACAAATGGAATTCTTAGTTAAATAGGCCCCTCTTCTTGGGCAAGTAGACTTGAGTAACCAATATTAGATCCTAGCCATCCAGCTAGGAAAGTTTAGTATGTGTATTTTCCATCTGGTTTGATGAAGGCTATGCTACTTACTCAAGGAGTACATTTATGGCTATCTATCCATTTGTTGTGTTACTGAACTACATTGTTTGATAATGAGAAGAACTCTTTACAAAAGTTGAAGTTTTTGTATCCAGAACCTGTACATACTGAGAGGCTTGTTTATGTTGCAGTGAAGGCTGTGGTCTTTGTAGTGAGCGCTTTAAATATAACCAGTATTTCTGAGGTAGAGGAAGTCTGTTAAGGCCAGATCTTTCTTAGCCTGGAAAGCAAGCCAGTGATGAAATTTATAGGGGACAGTGAGAGACAGAGGAAAGCAAGAAGCTTTTTAGTTTGTTTGGATAACTAAGTGAACTTAGTCCTTTGACCTTTTTTGTCAGAAATGGTTGTAGTCTTTCTTTTGGCAGGGTATTTTGCTGAGGCACATGCCAAAAGGGGCTTTGCACTCAGTAATGGCTCTTAAAAAGGAAGAATACAGGGATGTTATGACCACCTTGTCCCTGGATGAGATACCCTTACTAATGACGTGGGCCATGTAAAAAGCTTTCCATACAACGGAGACAACATGGTAGTCAAAAGTTAGGTTCCTATCAACCTGGGTGTCCAAGCACCTCACAACTGATTGTGTGCTTACAACATTGTTATTAATGTGATAATTTGTGGGGACATCACTCTTCCCCAAAGGGGATGATGATGCATTTTTGCCATTTAGCTTTAGGCCATGTTTCTGGCACCAGTCATTTGTTTGGGTGAGACCTTCTTATTTAGAATTCTTTTATTAAGTCAGTAATGTGAATTCTTTACTTTATTGCAAATTTGTTGGCTTATTTTTGTGTATTATAGTATTGTAGGGCTGCTAATGTTGACATTTTACGTAGTTGTACTGCTGGAGTGGTTTTCTCAGTGAGAAATGCTAGTGCTGTAGTGGGCATCTTGGGGCAATGCAGCAATTGCCTCATGTACACAGACAACCCTCTCCTCCTAGCACCCAACACTACAACCTGTGAGAGATGCACTTATATAGCCAAACTGGAAGCAAAGCTCTCTTCACCCAAGACTGGATTAGACAGTCAAGAGGAGAAGGTAAACACTTGCACCACACCACACTCATCACATAGTCCCTCAAAACCTACACCACCAAAACACACACATAAAAACACAAAATACACACCTACATTCGCGGAGGCTCTCAATAAAAACTTGCCCAAGCATTAGGGACATCCAAAGCATAAATGCAAGCAAACTCCATCCCCCAACACAACCCAAATGACACATAGCCTACAAAATCAGTGTGCCACTCAACCACAGCCTATAAGGCATAACAACGTACCCAACACTCTAGTCATAGGTGACTCTATAGTCAGGCACACTGATGTTCCACTCACTAGACTAAACAATTAGAAGGTTACTGTCAGCTGCCTGTCAGGTGCCAGGATCCACCACATAACGCATGCACTCAGGTCACTCCACAATAAGTACAAATATGACACTGTCATTGTCCATGTTGGTGTGAATGACCTGAGACGTACCTCCCTGGACTACATGAAAAGGGACATGAAGGAGCTCTCCGATCTTGTATCCCAGGCAGGTATGACCCTAACCCTGAGTAGCATCCTGCCATCACCCAGAATGATACCACAGTACAAGGACAAAATGATTGACTTCAACAATTGCCTAAGCTTCTAGTGTCATTCTAAGGGGATCCAGTATTTGTCTGCCTGGGATGACATGATTAACAGACCACGATGCTTTGCCGGAAATGGCCTGCACCTGTCGCCCTTAGGATTCCGGATACTGGCTAAGGCTCTTGCCATCCCTATATTACCTTTTTTAACCAAAGTTCAAATGACAAAGTCACCACCGTAACAGGTACAAGCAAGCAAAATCTGAGGGTAATGCTACTCAGTGCTAGAAGTCTAAACCTCAAAATGCACTCACTCGAGGCACTCTTTAAAATAGAGAACATTGACATCTGTGCAGTGACAGAGACCTGGTTCAAAGCTCCAGAGAGCATCCCTGCATTACCAGGCTACAATTCATACCATACCTTTCGGCCACCTAACCCAGAATGAAGCACTAAAGGCGGAGGAGTGTCCATATTCATTAAGGATATCAACACCTCCAGGCTAGTTGCACAGCATAATGCATCCGAGATTATCCAAGTGCAACTAACTCTGGGCAAGACCGCAATCCAAATTGTAGCTTGCTACAGACCCCCCACCATGCCCCAGGATTCCCACTCCTCATTTCTTGATATGCTGGAAAGTATTAGTGTACAACCCAACACCCTAATAATGGGCAATTTCAACTACCCCACCATTAACTGGGAAAACTACTCATGTACCAACTCTTTTGCTCAACGTTTTCTAGAATTCATAAATTCCAACGCCTTGGATCAACTTGTTCACACCCCCACCAGGGGCAGCAATATCCTAGACCTGGTCATTACCAACATGGGAAACCGGTGTTCCACACCAGAGGTCAATTCCTCGTTGGTCAGATCTGACCACAAGCTAATCAGCCTAGACATCCACATCCCACCCCCACCCCCAATTAGGGAAACCATCATAAAAAACTTCTCCAAAGCCAACTTCACACTTCTTAAGACAGAAGTGGCAAACTTCACGACACCCATGCAGATGGACAATAGAGGTATGACTGCAAAATCCTACACAAATGCACTTTATAAGCAGTTGCATGAGTGCATGGATCATGCTGTCCCTAATAGAACCAAGATGTTATCCTCCAAAAAAGGAAGCCAATCTGGTGGTCCTCTGCAATAAACAAACTCTACAACAGAAGAAAGAAACTGTTGCAAAAAAAAAAATAAAATCCCATGACTGGAGGAACTCCCTGATCAACCTCAGTAAGAAGCTGAGATCCCTCATGAAATCCTCCAAAGCTAGTTACGAAAACAAAATTGCCACTGACTCTAAAGACAACCACAATGCATTCTATAGCTATGTCAAGAATCTCAATGGGAACACTCAGATCTGCTCTGAGTTACAGCACAATGGCGCTAAATATACAGAACCAACTGATATTGCCAACATCCTAGCAGATAGGTTCAGTGCTAACTTTACCCCCCTCTCACCCCCTAGAGGGCCCATCTCTATACCGGAAGAATGCAAAGTTCCTATAATCACGGCTGCACAGGTAAAAAACACACTCTCCAAAGCCAAGAACACAGCATCCACTGGACCTGACAATATCCCAGGCTGTGTTCTACACTAACTACAGAATGAAGTGGCACCCTACCCAAATACCATGATCAATCATAGCCTCACCTCAGGCTTTGTACCCAGTGAATGGCGCACTGTGACGGTTATCCACTCCACAAAGGTGGAGCCAGGACGTACCCCGGGAACTACCGCCCCATTAGCCTGACGAGTCTGGTCTGCAAGGCCATGGAACATATCATCATGGAACTCATAAACAAAGACATTGGTAATCTCCAAACTCTGGACCCTACCCAGTTTGGATTTGTAAAAGGCAGATCATGTCTCCGAAACCTGATTGACCTCTTTGAAGCAGTCACCAAAGCCATAGATGAGGGTAAAATGGTTCCCACAGCTTATCTAGATCTTGCCAAGGCTTTCGACACCATCTCCCACTGTGGAATTATAGATATGCTCACTAAACTAGGTATAAATCCCTATGTCACAAGATGGGCTGCCAACTGGCTCATGGACAGAACCCACACTGTGAAAGTAGCGGATTCCAAATCCGACTTCAGACCAGTGACAAGTGGAGTACCACAGGGTTCAGTCCTGGGTCCTCTCCTGTTTGGCATCTACTTCTCTGAAGTGCAGGCTAACACAGAAGGTCTTTGGCCAACAAAGTTTGCAGATGACTGCAAACTAGGAGCCATAATCGAAACTCCTAATGATGTGGACAAACTACAAAAGGGCCTCACTGAGACAGATACCTGGTGTCAAAGTCATGACCTGAAGCTCAATGCCAAAAAGTGTATTGTCATCCCCTTTGGTAAAAACTCTGCACCCATGAACTACCACACAGCTGGTAGTCTACTTAATGCCAAAAATCTGATAAGAGACCTTGGGACATAGGTGGACAGTAGTCTCTCCTTTGGTAATCACATCGTCAAAGTGGTCAGGAAATCCTTTTACATGGCTCATCTCATCACAAAAGGATTCTCATCCAGAAAAAAAGAGGTCGTTGTTCCCCTCTACCCATCACTCATTAGACCCATTATAGAGTACAATGCCCCTTTTGGTATGTACCTCACAAGACATGTACAACAACTGGAAAGACCACAGAAATACCTCACAAAGAGGATTACTGGCCTCAAACAGATGCCCTACGCAGACCGTCTCAAAAAACTACAGCTTTGCTCCATCGCATATCGCCTACTCAGGGGCGATCTCTGCCTAACATACAAAGCTATGTCAAACCCAGAGCTGTTGGACATGCTCCACTTAAAGAAATCCCAATCCATCTGAGCTACACACTCTAGAGACCTAAACCTTGTCACCACAATAAACAGAACATGCTGGAGGGATAGATTCCTGTCCCAGAGACTTCCCATACTCTGGAACAGACTACCTATCTATGTCAAACAGAGCTCCTTATTAGCACTCTTCAAGAAAAATCTTGATGACTGGATGGGAAATGGGAAATTCACCCCAGGGATCACTTCTGTGGCTCTGCTCGACAGGGGCACAAGAAAATAATTTTCTTGGGTGGCGAAAGCCAGGGTACATTTTTTGGCTAGGCTTATATAGGCCCTAGGGCCAATAGCCTAGTACCTACCTATAAACCTATATCTGTTTATTTGTAAAAAAAAAAAATAAATATATGTGTGTGTGTGTGTATATATATATATATATATATATATATATATATATATATATATATATATATATACATACATATTAACTAACATATTAGAGTTAACTGTTAGAGAATTAGAATGAGAATTAGAATTTTAAGGCAAATAATAGGCATTTATTCATTGTTCAAATGCACCTACAGTACAGCCAGGAGGTAGATTTTGGTTGCCCGCGGCAGCGAAAGAGTTAACTATATGATATATTTTATATGCGGCCCCAAGACAATTTCTGTTCACTCAATTCGGCCCTGGCAAACCAAAAGGTTGGACACCACTGCTCTAAAAGACAACACTAATTTTTAATTTATTTTTTACAGTAAGTATGGATCGATGAATGATTAATATAAAAAGATTGCAGATGTGTAAGCCTTTCACAAACGATGGAGCTTCAGTACTGATTTGGAAGTTTGGTAGAAAGAGAACAACTTCTTGCGGTGATCAAAGTCTGCTTGACGACACTTTGTAGGGGCAAACAAAATGTCACTTTGTGACTTTTTTGATGTTTTGATTGGAACTGTCATTTGATTTAACTATTATGTTTATAGCAGTTTAATTTTCTTTGTGTTTCAATAGTTGAACTGTGGGTGTAATTCTAGCTCATTGTTTCAGGGATCACAATTCTGCATCATGGAAACAGAAAGGAATTTAGTTTAGATGCAAGAAAGACTGTTTGGTACAAATGGCTTGCTACCTGAAAATAAAGCTGTTTTTTTCATTTAAACTGTGTTTTGTATACAGTGGATATAAAAAGTGTACAAACCCCTGTTAAAATGCCAGATTTTTATGATATAAAAAATGAAACCACAATAAATCATTTCAACACTTTTCTCACCTTTAAAGTGACCTATAACCTGTACAATTCAAATAAAAAACAAACAAATCTGTTAGGGGAAAAAATATAAAAAATAAAAAAACATACAATAAGCTGGCTGCATAAGTGTGCACACCCTTAAACTAATACTTTGTTGAAGCACCTTTTGATTTAATTACAACATTCAGTCTTCTTGGTTACACACCTGCCATCAATTAAAAAGACTCTGATTAACTCCAAATGCTTTGCCAAAGATGGCCTGCATCTGTCACCCATGGGTTTCCGGATATTGGCTAAGGCTCTTGCCACTGGCTGAGGCTCTTCCACCGTTTTTAGGCGGTGTTCTAAAGACCAAATTACCATCGTAACAGCTATAAATAAATGCAATCTGATGGTCATGCTGTTCAATGCTAGAAGTCTAAATCTCAAGATGCATTCGCTCAAAGCACTCCTCAAAATGGAGAACACTGACATTTGTGCTGTAACAGAGACTTGGTTTAAAGTGACAGAAAGCACCCCTGTGCTACCAGGTTATAACTCATTCCACACCTTTTGGCCCCGAAACATGGACCGAAGCTCCAAAGGCGGTGGTGTCTCCATATTCATAAAGGATAGGCACACCTCCAGACTAGTAGCTCAGCATAACGTATCTGAGATACTTCAGGTACAATTAACATTGGGTAAGATGGCGATACAGGTCATAGCCTGCTATAGATCCCCAACCATGTTCCTAGACTCTCACTCCACGTTCCTAAGCACCCTGGAATCTATCAAGGTCCAACCCAACACTTTCATACTAGGAGACTTCAACTACCCCTCCATCAACTGGGAAAACTACTCAAACAGCAATACACTGGCCCAATGTTTCCTGGAATTCATCAGTTCCAATGCCCTGGACAAGCTCATTCTGACCCCCACTAGAGGAAGCAACATCCTTGACCTGGTTATTACTAACATGGGCGACCGCTGCTCTACACCAGTAGTCAATCCCTCCCTGGTCTGATCCGACCATAAACTAATCACCATGGAAATCCAGATCTCACCCACATCCCCCCACAAAGGTAACCACCTTCAAATATTTCTCCAAAGCTGACTTTGGGCTCCTAAAAACTGAGGTGGCTAACTTCACGGCACCCATGCCAATGGAAAACAGCTGCATAAATGCCGAATTATACACCAATGCACTGTACAAACGTACATAAACGCATAGAACTAGACATACCCAACAGAAACAAGATGCTCTCCTCCAAAAAAAGGAAGCCAATCTGGTGGTTCCCTGCCATTAATACACTCTACAACAGAAGGAAAAAAACTGTTGCAGAAAAAGGTGAAGTCCCAAGACTGGAAAAACTCCCTTATTAGCCTCAACAAAAAGTTGAGATCCCTCATCAAATCCTCCAAAGCCAGCTATGAAGGCAGAATTGCGGCAGACACTAAAAACAATCACAAAGCCTTCTATAGTTATATCAAGAACCTCAATGGCAATACCTAGATTTGCTCTAAGTTACTGCACAATGGTACCTCCTATACTAAGCCAACAGATATCGCCAACATACTGGCTGACAAATTCAGTGCCAACTTTACCGCTCTGTCTCCCCCCAAAGGACCAATTACAATCTCCCCTCAAAGGACCAATCACAATTACTGCAGCATAGGTTAAAGCTGCATCGTTCAAGGACAATGATACGGCTTCCATGGGACCTGATAATATCCCTGGCTGTGTTCTACATGAACTAAAAAGCGAACTGACACCATGTCTGTGTTCCCTGTTCAGTCACAGCCTCACCTTAGGCATTGTCCCTACTGAATGGCGCACTGCTACAGTCATTCCCCTCCATAAAGGGGGAGCAACTACAAACCCTGGGAATTACCGCCCCATTAGCTTCATGAGTCTGATATGTAAAGCTATGGAGCACATCATCATGGACCTAATTAACAAAAGATATAGCAAATCTACAAACTCTAGACCCCACGCAATTTGGCTTTGTGAAAGAGAGATCATGCCTGCTCAACCTGGTTGATTTCTTTAACAGAATTTCAAGGAATCCAAACAATCTCCCAACAACAGCAACACAATAAGATACCAAGAAAAAACAGTGACATGATCCAATTCTTATATTAAACCGCAAATTTATTGTATCAGAACAACACAAATAAAAGTGGAATGGATGATGGATATCAAAGGGCTTACATTTTAGAATTTAGTCAGTATGCAGGAGAAATAAAGAATATCATAGAGGAAAATTGGAATATCCTAACAAGTGATGATACGATGGGTGATAAAATTGGAGATAAACCATCCTTTGTATACAAAACTGGGATGAATATCAAAAGGACGATAGAAATTAGAACAACCAATAAGAACAAGGCAGCCAATATGAATAGAGAAGGAACTAAAAGATGTAGATATTATAATCAATGCTCGTACATTTTGTAAGACGAGCAGATATGTTTGGAAAATAATATCAAAAGTAGAATATATTTCTGTAAGGGGAATTGTCAGACACAACATGTTTATATGGGGAAGTGTACATCATGTTCTAGTTTTTATGTGGGAAAACAGATAGAAGGTTGTGAAACAGGATTTATGATCACCTTTACTGTATCAAAAAGAAAGATAAGAATAATGCATTATGCAGGCACTTAGAAGGAGGCACTGGATGTGACTTATTTAGGTTTGCTATATTAGAGGTGGTTAGGAGTAACCCAAGGGGTGGGGATGTTAAGGCAATACTGGGGGAAAAAGAAATCAAATGGCAGATAAGGTTAAATGCTGCCTGTGCTCCAGGTATTAATGAATATATTCCCACTAAACCTCTCATCAGGATTTAAGATATACACTAGTTAACAATGCAGTCAACACAAAACCCCATTTACTTGCTGGATAAGTGTAATATACACTCATACCCCTGAGAGTCTCTGGAAGTGTTGTGAATATTAATATATATGTGTATATTGAATACACATTGTGGATTATAACATTTTATTGCCTATTCTTAGACTGACATTAATAGTTCCTTTTAGGAATAGGATGAATGTACATGTATTACGTGTTAGTCATTGTAGTTATACAACATATAAATGTTTTTATGTTTATTATAACATATAAATGTTTTTATGTTTATTATACATAATAATAGATTTTTACATCGTTTTTAAGCACTAAAGGTTTTTTAAGTCTTAATTGAAATGATTAAGTGAATAATTGAAGTTATGGGCGGGAAATTAGAGTATATATAAAGGTTTTATAACGAATGCTGAATGTTCTGATGAAATCTACGGTTTGTAGAAGAAAGCGCTCAACCAGTTTTTACTATCTGATGCAATAAATTTGTGGTTTAATATAAGAATTGGATCCTGTCACTGTTTTTTCTTGGGATCTTATTGTGTTGCTGTTGCTGGGAGATTGTTTGGATTCCTTGAAATTCTGCTGGAGACTGTTGTTTATGCCATGGATTCCATCGATGAACTGCCCTCTATGTTTTCGCCAGTACAGAGGGAAGAAGTACATAAAATTCACTCCGAGCTGGCTATACTAAAGGGAGAGATCACTCGTTTACTTGAACTGATGACACCGCCCACTACAATGTACATGAACGCGCCTCAGGGAAACGCATCACTACGTTCCGAAACCGGAAGTGGGAGTTCTGAAGACATACCAAATGGTTAGCGGGGTATGGAGAATAAAGAAACAACTGTAAACGGAGCCTCTAATGGGAACGGAGCCTCAAATCATCGAGACAAGCAACTCAGCAATTCTACTGGTCTTGGTGATGTTTCGGAGGACGTTTATTTATTGTCAGGGGCTAAACCTAAACGCCAACAACCCACGAGGACATATTCCACACAAGTGGGTTTGAAAGCAGCCATAAACCATGGCAACAGCGACAATGTTCGATACAAGTTTCCAGAAAACGGCAACTCTAATTTTAGTAATAACCAGCAAAATCTAGACAATTTTTTAAAAATGCCATATGATTTTCGGAACATAAGTAACAACAGAGAATTAAATGCAAATGGAAGTAAAGATAAGCAAGGAACTGTGAAGGAAAACATATACAGTTTTGGCAAGAAACTGAATGTTATTAAGGCATTACAAATGGACAACTTATATTTACAAAAATGTATAGATAGTAGTATTATCCCCATGGGTTTGCGTTTTTTCAAGCAACCCATGGGTATTGAATTAAGTGAATTGAATATACAGATTTGTAACAAAATGTTTGACAATTTTGGTAAACAGTTCATGGAGTTCATAATTTCTTGCAATGATAGTAAACTTAGTATATTATTGAAGGAAGTGGAAGAATTAAACATCTCCATCACTAATGATTTATTGTACCCACAATGGGAAAACTTACATATTAAGCAATTTCAACATGCTGAAACCAGTTGTAAGAAAATGTTTGATAGGAAATGTAAAAAATATTTACGAGATTTGAGGCAATATGAAAATCATACTGCCTACAAATGAAATAACACTAACTATCACAGATATGACAACGGTATGAGAGTAAGGGATCAAAAGACAGATGACAATAGATTAGAACAAAGAAGAGAAATGTTATATAGTGATGATTTTTTAGAAAAGGGAGACAATTGGAGGGGGAATTACAAACGGGAAGCTCAACAGTGGAGACTGGGAGAAAGGGGGAGACATCATTATTACAGCAAAAGACAATACATGAAATAACACAACCAGGTAGTGTCAAGGAAATAATAAAAATTGATGGGGTCATTCATAGTCTGGGAGATTTCAAAATATACAATTACACACAGCATCCTGTATATATAGAACATTTCAAATTATTTTCTAAAGGTATGAAATTTACACCCAGGAAAAAATTCAATGTTGTTGACACATTAGTAGAACTCAAGTTATATATGAGGAAATTGAACCTGGGGGTATTTTTCCAGAATACTACAAATGGGGGAAAAAGCAAAAGTAGTTTAAAGAAAAAAAGTAATTTTACACACCCGATGCATAATACGTTAACAACATTTGAAAAGGTTGTTACCAAAAAAATATATGAGCTACATAACAAGACAGAGGAAGTTAAGATAAATAGTAATTGGAGTACTGAGGAAGATAAAGCTCTATGCAACCTGTGTGACACTAAAAATATCAGGATAATGACACCCGATAAGGGAGGGGAGTTGTGTGGTTTGATGTGGAAGAATATACCCAGAAAATATTTGATATCTTAAATATATCTGAACAATATGAGACTTCATCTTTGAAACAAATCAACATAGCACATAGAAGGACAGATTTGTATTTGGAGGAATTCTGATTAGATGAACGTATTAAAGTGGATCTTTATAGATACCTGAAAGTTGATTATCCAGTATTAGCAACCATTGTAGGTATACCAAAGATACATAAAAATGTGAACAACCCCCCTTTCAGACCCAACATTTCTGAAGTAGGAGTACAACTTTTCCTTTTGGTAAAGTCATTGTTCAATAGTTGAAGCATATTTATACAAAATTACCACATCTAATTAAAGATTCTTGGGACTTCTTGGGGAGATTCAAACAAGAATTATGGGACAATAATATGATGTTTGTAACTATTGATATAAAAGATTTATTCTCCTGTATACCACAAAATGATGGTGTCACTAGATTTATTAATAGAATAAATAAATATTCCCAACTACAGTGGGATAGAATTGAACTCATCACAGAATTTATTAACATAGTCCTAGACAACAACTATATCTACTTCGAAGGGGAATATTACAAACACATTTCAGGAGTAGCTATGGGGGCAGCATGTGCCCCCATTTAAGCGAATCTACTGTTACTTGATTGGGAAGAAGAATTCAGACTACATACCCCTTGGATGGAATCTATAGTTTGTTATGTAAGATTTCTGGATGACATGTTTGTCTTATGGAAAGGGACTGAAGCATCCTTGACACATTTCATAGAATATATTAATTGTAGTAGCCCGTATTTGAAATTTACACACAATATCAGTAGGACTGGAATTAATTATTTGGATACATGCATCTTTAATGATGGATACACTTCTCAATCCAGAATTTACAGGAAAGAAACTTTCTGTAATTCCTATTTGGAATATTCTAGTAACCACCCATATACCCAGAAAAAAAGCATTTTGAAAGGGCAATGTATAAGGGTTGCTAGAATGACTACCCGTATAGAAGATGTGATTAAGGAAATTAGATTTATAGGTGAATTATTTCGAGGACGGGGATACCCGGAGGATTTAGTTAAGGACATCACAGAATATGTGATAAGTGAATGGGGGAGAAAGTATACTCCACTTTTGGGTAATGACATTATGTTGCAGAACAACACAAATAAAAGTGGAATGGATGATGGATATCAAAGGGCTTACATTTTAGAATTTAGTCAGTATGCAGGAGAAATAAAGAATATCATAGAGGAAAATTGGAATATCCTAACCAGTGATGATACGATGGGTGATAAAATTGGAGAGGAACCATCCTTTGTATACAAAACTGGGATGAATATCAAAAGGACGATAGAAATTAGAACAACCAATAAGAACAAGGCAGCCAATATGAATAGAGAAGGAACTAAAAGATGTGGATATTGTAATCAATGCTCGTACATTTTGGAAGACGAGCAGATATGTTTGGAAAATAATATCAAAAGTAGAATATATTTCTGTAAGGGGAATTGTCAGACACAACATGTTTATATGGGGAAGTGTACATCATGTTCTAGTTTTTATGTGGGAAAACAGATAGAAGGTTGCGAAACAGGATTTATGATCACCTTTACTGTATCAAAAAGAAAGATAAGAATAATGCATTATGCAGGCACTTAGAAGGAGGCACTGGATGTGACTTATTTAGGTTTGCTATATTAGAGGTGGTTAGGAGTAACCCAAGGGGTGGGGATGTTAAGGCAATACTGGGGGAAAAAGAAATCAAATGGCAGATAAGGTTAAATGCTGCCTGTGCTCCAGGTATTAATGAATATATTCCCACTAAACCTCTCATCAGGATTTAAGATATACACTAGTTAATAATGCAGTCAACACAAAACCCCATTTACTTTCTGGATAAGTGTAATATACACTCATACCCCTGGGAGTCTCTGGAAGTGTTGTGAATATTAATATATAATTGTATATTGAATACACATTGTGGATTATAACATTTTATTTTTCTATTCTTAGACTGACATTAATAGTTCCTTTTAGGAATAGGATGAATGTACATGTATTACGTGTTAGTCATTGTAGTTATACAACATATAAATGTTTTTATGTTTATTATACATAATAATAGATTTTTACATCGTTTTTAAGCACTAAAGGTTCTTTAAGTCTTAATTGAAATGATTAAGTGAATAACTGAAGTTATGCGCGGGAAATTAGAGTATATATAAAGGTTTTATAACGAATGCTGAATGTTCTGATGAAATCTACGGTTTGTAGAAGAAAGAGCTCAACCAGTTTTTACTATCTGATACAAAAATATTCGTGGTTTAATATAAGAATTGGATCCCGTTACTGTTTTTTTCTTGGGATCTTATTGTGTTGCTGTTGTTGGGTGGTTGATTTCTTTGAGTCAGTCACCAGTGCCGTGGATGAAGGTAAGGCCTACCTCGATCTGACCAAGGCCTTTGATACCATTCCTTACTCAGGAATTATTGGCAAACTCACCAAACTAGACATCAACCCTTGTATCACCAGGCGGGTTGCAAATTGGCTCACACATAGAACACACAGTGTGAAATTATCTGACTCCAAGTCAGACTGCCAACCAGTCACGAGTGGAGTCCCACAGGGATCGGTCCTGGGTCCTCTCCTGTTCAGCATCTACTTCTCAGAAGTCCAGGCCACACAAAGGGACTCTGGCTGACCAAGTTCACAAACGACTGCAAGCTGGGAGCCATTATTACCTCCTCAAGTGATGCAGACATCCTACAGAAAGGCCTCGCTGAGACTAATGACTGGTATCGAAACCATAGCCATATGTTTAACACCAAAAATGCATCATCGTCCCCTTTGGTAAAAACTCAGTTCCCACTAATTACCACATCGATGGGAGCCCACTAAACACTGAAGGCGTTATAAGAGATTTGGGAATGCAGGTTGACAGCAACCTCTCCTTTGACCACCACATTGTTACTGTGGTCAGAAAGTCCTTCTATGTGGCACATCTCATTACCAAGTGTTTTGCATCCAGGAAGAAAGAGGTCATCATCTCTCTCTACTCTTCCCTCATTAGACCAATCATCGAGTATAATGCCCCAATTGGCATGTACCTCACTAGACACCAGAAACAGCTGCAGAGGCCACAGAAGTACCTTATGAAGAGGATCCTAGGCATTAAACACATGTCCTACATGGACAAACTCAACAGACTCCAACTGTTCTCTGTCTCATATCGCCTACTTAGAGGCGATCTCTGCTTGACTTACACAGCCATGTCTGACCTAGCTCTCTTAAAAATCCTACCATCTAAAGAAATCCCAATCCCTCCGCACCACACACTCCAGAGACCTCAACCTCATTACCACAATCAACAGAACATGCTGAAGGGACAGGTTCCTCACCCAGACACTGCCCATGCTCTGGAATAGACTTCCCATACATGTCAAGCACAGCACCTCACTGTCCCACTTCAACAGAAATCTTGATAAGTGGATGGGTAATAGAAAGTTCACCCCGGGGATCACTCTAGTGGCTCTACTTGATAGAGGCACTGGGAACTAACTTCGGGTGGCATGATGCCAGGGCACTTCTATGGGCTAGGCTTGTAAAGGTTCCAGGGCCATTAGCCTAGTACACACCTATCAACCTATGAACCTAAATAACGTTCAGCTGTCCTAGTAGGATTTTCCTTTCATTTACTCAGTTGCCTGCTACAGCAAAAGCCATGGTTCGCAGAGAGCTTACAAAGCATCAAAGGGATCTCATTGTTGAAAGTTATCAGTCAGGAGAAGGGTACAAAAAATTTCCACAGCACTGGATATACCATGGAACACAGTGAAGACAGTCATCAAAAAGTGGAGAAAATATGGGACAACTGTGACAATGCAAAGAACTGCATGTCCCTCCAATACTTCTAAAAAGACAAGACGAAAACTGGTCAAGAAGGCTGCCAAGAGACCTACAGCAACACTGAAGGAGCTGCAGGAATTTCTGGCAAGTACTGGTTGTGTACTACATATGATAACAATCTCCCATATTCTCCATATGCCTGGACTAAGGGGTACGGTTGCAAGATGGAAGCCTTTTCTTACACAGAAAAACATCCAGGTCCGGCTAAAATTTGCAAAACAATACAAGTCTCCCAAAAGCATGTGGGAAAATGTGTTATGGTCTGATGAGACCAAGGTTTAACTTTTTGGCCACAATTCCAAAAGGTACATTTGAAGGAAAAACAACACTTTGTATCACCAAAAGAACACCATCCCCACAGTGAAGCATGGTGATGGCAGTATCATGCTTTGGGGTAGCTTTTCTTCAGCTGGAACTGGGGCTTTAATCAAGGTGGACAGAATTATGAACAGCTCCAAATACCAGCCACATTTGGCCCAAAACCTTCAGGTGTCTGCTAGAAAGATGAACATGAAGAGGAATTTCACTTTTCAACATGACAATGATCCCAAGCATACATCCAAATCAACAAAAGAATGGCTTCACCAGAAGAAAATTTAAGTTTTGGAATAGCCCAGCCACAGTGCAGACCTAAATCTAATTGAAAATCTGTGGGGTGACCTGAAGGGGGCGGTGCGCAAGAGATGCCCTCACAATCTGACAGATTTGGACCGTTTTTGCAAGGAAGAGTGGGCAAATATTGCCAAGTCAAGATGTGCCATGCTGATAGACTCCTACCCAAGAAGACTGGATGCTGTAATTAAATCAAACTAATATTTTATTGAAGCACCTTTTAAGGGTGTGCACACTTTTGCAACCAGCTTATTGTCTTTTTATTTTTTATATTTTCCCCTAACAGATTTGTTTTTCAATTGAACTGTACAGGTTATAGGTCACATTAAAGGTGGGAAAAGTTTTGAAATGATTTATTGTGGTCTCATTTTTTTATATAACAAAAAAACTGGCATTTTAACAGGGCTGTGTACACTTTTTATATCCACTTTATGTCTGTAAAGTTGTAGACTTTGGTATTGTGATATGGCTACAGTTAAAATATAGATGCATCACCACAACACATAAACACCTGGATGTTTACCACAGATTATCTGCTATAAGAGGCAGGTGTGGCACAAGTGAGAGAGGCAAGTGCAAAGCTACACAACAGGCCAAACTACAGTATATAACATAAAGGAAAGGCTCTGTAATTATCACAAGAATTATTATTATCTAACATTTGAAATAACTGTGAATGAAGCTTAGCAATCAGCTGTTTCAAAATGACACATTCTAACTACAAATCACTGTACAAAAAGGGAGAAAGATCACTAAATTGTATTCAGATGGCTGCTGTTTAGAAAAGGATAAGAGAACTGCAGAGGTGTGGGAGCATTCTTCACTTCTACTTCCCTATATAAAGAAAGGCCAGTATCTGACAAAATGTCAAACAGGGAAACAGTTGGAAAGCACTATTATGATAATTTGAGATACCATGCTGAGAGGACCTGATGGGACTCAACAGAATCCATAAGGAGAAAGTGACTTATTTCTTTGTGTGGTTTAAGACATATACCCTTGCAAATGCAATAAAAAATGACAAACTCACATGGAGTAGTACTAACCATGCCATTCATTACAAAGCAGTTAATAGCTTCTGGTTTGTTACTTCGTCTGATATGACTAGACAAGTAATGGCATCAGACATGCTCTTAATGAGATCTTAAACAAAATCACTTTCATGTTTAGAGCCAAGGACAGAACAGTCAACCAATATAAACAACCCTGGTACCACCGCAGAACAAAACGTCCTCAAACACGTAAACAGAATATGATTTGGGCACTTTTTTCACACTAAGAAAGATTATTCTGAGAAAAAAGCATATCCCACCCCATGGGTAAATGTTCACTGAACGTTTTAATGACAACAATGGGGAAGTGGAAGTGACTGATAATAATTACTATTCTAATCATAATTTACTTGATGTTGCTTCCAATCAGGCAGACACTTTTTTAGATCGACCCCTTCTGAGGCAGTCTCAAACACTAGCCAATCATTCCTCTCATCCACAGGACAACATTCATGGCAATCAACAGTGATATACATCAACAGCAGCAGAGAACTCTGAAGTCTCCAATGGAGACAATATCTGAAGATATTGATGACAATAATACATCTTGTCCTAATGTTGTTGTCAATGATGGTGATTTTAAAGTGTTCAATTACAGACATCTAGAAGTCACTTCTATACATATTAGTTTCTTTAAACATGGTCTCACTTTTGTTTCTTTGTTCAGAGCAAACTTGGCAGGAACCTCGACTGACCTGACACTGTACACACACAAGCTGCACTTCCAACTGATGCTTGGTCTTCACGATGATTTTGGTAAGACAGGTTCAGGTTTTAAAAGGAAGAATTGTTTCAGTCCTCCTCTGAATCCTTCTTTGGGCGTTTCTGAATGCTCCTATGAGGAGGATATTTGTAAGTTATTTACCTCATTCACAGATATGAAGTTCTTCAACTTGACACATAACCAGTGCTTTGTCCTATTTAATTTGTCTCTGGACTGATCTTTATGCATCAAAAAGCCTGCTAAGGGTAGCAGAGTTGCCCTTATAAGTAGTTTGGACTATTATGCTCACAGGTTCATAGGTTGGTACAAGGCTATCGGCCCTAGGGTTTATACAAGCCTAGCCATAACAATTCCCTGGCTATTTCTTTCCACCGTATTTACTTCCCTGGACGCCTGTCTAGCAGGGCGACTGACATGATCCCCGGGGTGAATTTCCTATTTCCCATCCAATCATCAAGGTTCCTTTTGAAGAGGGCTAAAGAGGTGCTCTGCTTGACATGTATGGGCAGTCTATTCCAGAGTATGGGGAGTCTCTGGGTGAGAAACCTATCCCTCCAGCATGTTTTGTTCATTGTGATGACAAGGTTTAGATCCCTGGAGTGTGTGGCTCTGAGGGATTGGGATTTCTTTAAGTGTAGCATGTCCAACAGCTCTGGGTTTGACATGACCTTGCATATTATGCAGCATGCTAGAATGCATAGTACATTACTTAATACTAATTTTATGCTAGTGTTTCTATACACAAGATTAACAGACTGTTAGTGTATTAATATTTTTTCATAATGATTTATTGCAACAGAATGCCACTGATGCTGATCTTGCTTAACTTTTGTGCAGGTGTCTTGACAACCTTACTGCTGCTGTCTTCAGTATTCCAAGATTCATAAAGACATACATAGTCCAAGTTTTAGACCTATTGTTTCGGCAATGGGAATATCTCGTGGAACCTATGGCCATTTTTGTTGATATTAAACTTAAAGAGACTTAAAGAATTTTGCCCATGTTCCCTCAGATTCAGCACATGTTTCCCTGTCCAGCAGGGACACAGGTGGGATCCCAGGGGTATATTTTCTGTTTCCAATCCAGGTTCCTCTTAAAGAGGGCTAGAGAGGTACTCTGCTTGACATGGAGAGGGAGTCTATTCTACAAATGGGGGAGTCTTTGGGACACAAATCTGTCCCACCAACAAGTTCTATTAATGTCACAGACCAGGTTAAGGCCTTGCGTGTGGGTTGGGCGAGTGGAGTTTGTCTTATGGATATGCAGCAACTCCATCAAGGCTGGGTCTGAAATGGCCTTGTATGCCAGACACAGGTCACCTCTAGGCAGTCTGTATGAGGGACAGGGCTTTTAGCCTATCTGTACAGAATAGGTGCTTGGGACCCTGGATTTTCATGGTCAGGAACCTCTGTGGTCTCTCCAACTGCTGCATGTGCTTAGCAAGTTACATGCCAAAGGGGGCATTGTACTCGATAATGGGTCTGATAAAGGAGTACAGGGATGTTATAACCTCCTTGTTCCTTGAAGAAATACCCTTATTTATGAGGTGGGCCATGTAGAAAGCCTTCCGTACAATGGAGGCAACGTGGTGGTCAAAAGTCAGGTTGCTATCAACCTGGGTGCCCAAGTCCCTCACGACAGACTGCATGCTTAGTACCTTGTTATTAATGTGATAATTAATGGGGATTACATTTTCCCCAAAGGGGATAATGATGCATTTCTTGGCATTCAGTTAGAAGCCATGCTTCTGACACCAGTCATTAGTTTGGGTAAGGCCCTCTTGGAGGATGTTCACATCACTAGAGGCATTTAAGACAGCGCACAGCTTGTAGTCATCTTCAAACTTAGCCAGAGACCACTGGTTTTGGCTTGCACCTCAGAAAAGTATATCCCAAACAGTAGAGGCCCCAAGACTGATCCTTGGGGTACACCATGCGTTACGGGTCTACTACTAGAGGTGGTTTCCCCTACTTTGACCGAGTGGGTTCTACCAGTCAGCCAGTTAGCTACTCATCTAGTAACATATGGGTTGATGCCTAGCTGGGAGAGTTGATCTATTATGCTCGAGTGGGGAATAGTGTCAAAGGCTTTGGCAAGTCAAGGTAGGCGGTGTGCACGGTCTTCCCCTCGGCCATGGCTTTGGTGACATCTGTTAAGAGATTTTTGGCATTTTAGAATGTTAAGCACAAGTTACTTTTTCAGATAATTTACTGTTGGCAACAGCAGATGAATTTGATCCCTCAACAGTTAGGTTTAGAATGGTTCATGAAGATTCTTTCTGGTATGACGGCCCTGTCTAATTCGGATAATCTACTTATAGAAGCCTTTATGAAACTGACAATTACTAATAACTTTCTGTTCTTCAAAATTGAAAAATTTCGAAAATGCATGGGAGTGGCTACAGGTGCCCCCCTACATATGCTAACGTGGTGTTGTTTTGGAAAAAGAATTACATATTTAATTGTCAGTACTTTCCATTTGTCCATCATTATTTTTTTTATGGACAAGGTCATGCGAAATTAGAAGCATATTTTAATTATCTGGAATACACCACCATTTTTTTTAAGTTTCTCATCTGAATGTTCTGATACTTTTATTCATGATTTAGACATATGGTAGTGGTGCTGCGGTAGCATTGTTGCCTCACAGCAAGACGTTGTCGCGTTCGATTCTCAGCTAGAGCGTCTTCTGTGTGGAGGCATGCGTGAATGGGCGTGCCTTCGTTGAAGGTTGTGCGTCAGGGCTGGTAACTCAGCACGTAAAAATTCACTACCAAACATTAGTGGACCGGAGTTCCGCTGTGGTGACCCCTAATCGGGATAAGCCGAAAGACACAACAACAACAATAACCTATATATATATATATATATATATATATATATATATATATATATATATATATATACATACACATATATATATATATATATATATATATATACACACATACAACTAAAGATATCTCTTTACAACAATTCCAGTCAACTGTATATAGAAAATGTACATTTTCCGATTCATATTTTTTTTCCAGTTATCGTTCCTTTCATCATACGAAGAGTCTGATTAAGGGGCAGGTGATGTGGCTTTCAAGGTTAATTTCTAACAACATTTTTTTGAATGAGATTGATTTAAGACTATGCACCTTGCTAGAGATTATCCTGTGACATTGCTGGATATTATTATTAGAGATGTTAATAATGATAGACAGTCAATGTTTAAACCCATCCTTTTAGATCATGGCAAATTACAAGTAGTGTATTTAGATTTTACAATTTCTACAGTTGCTTTTACTTTTGATTTTTCTAATGAATTCTTCACTATTAGATCCACTTTAAAGGATGACAGGGGTAAGGTTTTTGATGATGAACTATTGTCGGTGTTAGGTTCTCAACCTAGCATAGTTTTTAGAATGGGTAAAAATGTGAAACTTTTTTTTACACCCCAAGCATGTTACAAGTTCTGGTAGGAAGGTTATGTTTAAATGTGGTTACTGTAAACAATACAGATGTATTCATCATGGTACTAACAGCATCAAAACTTTATAATAAACGCAAAAAGCTGCTGTGCAAGAAAACAAAGGTGAGACCCCAACAATGGAAAACACCCTCCTCAGCCTCAACAGGCAAATAAGACAACTTGTCAAATTCTCTAAGGGTTTCTTTGAGAAAAACTTGGCAAGCACTGCCAAGGATAACCATAAGGCCTTTTACAGCTTTAGTGCGCAGATCTAGTGACCAACAGTATCACACACACTGAACCCACAGAGACTGGTGAAAATTTCACTCCCTTTTTCTGCGCCAAACATATCACAAGCCTTCTCTAACCCCCCCCACACACACACACACACCTGAAGAACAGGACATAAAATCCCTGTCCAAGGCAAAAAAACACAGCCTCTATGGGACAAGACAGTCTTCTCAGGCTGTCTTTTAAGCAGGTTAAAACTAGCAACACCATTAAGTAACCTTTTCAATCACAGTCTAACCATCGGCTTTGTTCTTGCAGAATGGAGAATAGCAACAGTTATTCCCCTCCACAAAGGTGGCCTAGCAACAGGCCGGGGGAATTACATACTCATAAGCCTGACCAGCCTTATCTGCAAGGCCATGAAACGTATCATTCTGGACCTCATACACAAAGACATAGGCGACTCCCAAACCCTGGATCCTACCCAATTCGGGTTCATCAAGGGCAGATCCTGTATGCTAAATATGGTGGATTTTTTCGAAAATGTGACCAGGGCCATCGACGAAGGCATATATGTGCACACAGCATACCTCGACTTGGCAAACGCTTTCAACACAATCCCACACTCGGGCATTACCAATAAACTTAGCAAACTGAATGTAAACCGCTTCTTTGTAAGATGGGTTGCTAACTGGCTCACAAACCTTATACACACTATCAAAGTGGGTGACTTCACATCAACCAGCAGACCTGTTACTAATGGGGTGCCACAGGGGTCAGTGCTAGGCACCCTACTGTTTGGTATATACTTTTCAGAAGTTCAAATCAAAACTAAGGTGTTGTGGCTGACCAAGTTTGCAAATGACTGCAAACTGGATGCAATTACTGAATCCCCAAATGACATCAGTATAATTTAGGAGGCTTCTTACACAGACCTACGACTGGTGTCAGTCACGGTCTCAAACTGAATACAAAGAAATGTATCAGCATTCCATTCAGCATAAACAATGTCCCTTCACACTATCAAATCAACAACAATACCCCAAGTATCCATGAAGTAGTATGAGACCTGGTATCACAAACTGACTGCAACCTTAACTTCAACTACCATACATCTACGCTAGAAACTAAGGCTTTCTACATAGTACACTTGATTAGTAAAGCCATTGCCTCGAGAGCAAGAGGTTATAAACCCTGTATACTTGGCACTAGTCTGGCCCATAATTGAGTATAATGCCCTGTTCCACATGTACCATACAAAGCACTTGCAGCAATTGGAGAGACCTCAGAGGTTTCTAACAAAGATGATCAAGGGACTCCAGCACATGCCTTATACAGACCAGCTAAAGTCCCTGTCACTATACTCTATCATATAGACTTCTTAGGGGAGACTTGCACCTTGCATCAGAGCAATCTCAGACCCAAACCTAATGAACTTGCTGCATATACGTAAATCAAACGGGACTAAGGCTACCCATTCCAGGGACCTAAATATGGCCTGTGACTTAAATAGGACATGCTTGAGGGACAGATTTATCTCCCAGTGACTGCCGCATCTTTGCAATAGGCTACCTAGTCATGTGAAACAGATCACCTCTATGACACTGTTCAAGAGGAACCTGGATGAATGGAAGGGGCACCGTAAATTCTTATCGGGGATAGCATCCACAACCCTCTTGGACATAGACAGCCATTACTAAATGCAATCACTTCTGAGATATTACATTGGGACAAAACAGCTAGTCTTGAAATGATGTCCAGGTCGATAGCCTACTAATCACCTATGATTCTATGAACATAAAAGTGGCAGGTTATGATAGATTTATTTCACGTCCATTGCAAGGTAACTGTAATTCTCAAGTTTAAAACAAGTTACACCACAGCATGATGGAACAACAAGTCCCCAAAGTAAGAAGAAACAGGAGGATCAGGAAACATCTGAAAAAATATGGACATGGGATAGAAAGAGAGATTTAAGACGGTGCAATATTTATACAAAGGAGAAAGCAAAAATAATCATTAAAAAAAAGAGCAGCACCAAAGATGTTTGAAGAGAAATATAGGCAGTAGCATCCAGACATGGACAATTTTACTACACAAAAAATAAGAAAACAAAGAGGAAAAGTAGATAACAGGATTAGTAATGGAGAACTTAAAGAAACAGTAATGAGAAGTTATGTACCTACCAAAACGTTCCATGTTAGTTGTCTTCTCTCGTCTTCTTTCTTGCTGGATGGATTCGGAGCCGAACCTCGGCTCCGACTCGGCCTATACTAAAGCTCGAGAGCTAATTTTACCAGCTCGAGGCAACCCTATATCCCATGATGCTAGGCGGTAACTACCCAGATCTCGTTTGATAGCTGAGAAACAATAGCCAATTCAATTCAGTCTCCCCTCTGAGGTGGAGGAGGAGAAAGGAGAACTCCCCAAATATCACTACCTGAAGCTGTATCTTCTTCCAGGACCAACTGTCTGAGCTTGGAATAGTGCAAGATAAGGTCCCTTGGAAGAAGGGAAAAACCTCTCAGTCTGTCCAGGCTAGGGGCTAGGGGGATGGTGGGTGGGACGCAAGAAAGAAGGCGAGAGAAGACAACTAACATGGAACGTTATGGTAGGTACATAACTTCTCAATGTTAAGTTGTCAATCTCGTCTTCATTCTTGCTGGATGGGACCGCGTCCCTAGCACCTTCATCCTGGGTGGCTCAGTGGAACAGACTCTTGAGAACGGTGGAACCAATGTGTAACGAAGGTATGAGGAGAGGCCCATGTGGCTGCCGCACAGATAGTATCTATAGGTAATCTAGCTTGAAAGGCTGTAGATGTAGCCAACGCTCTGGTTGAATGGGCTCTTGGCCTAGAAGGCAATTCTTTACCAATGAGTTGATAAATACAGGTAATCACAGAAGACAGCCACCTAGACAGGGTTACTTTGGATACCGGAAGACCCTTTTTACATTCTGCATAAGATAAAAAGAGCTGATCAGATTTCCTGAATTGTTTAGTTCTGTCCAGATAGTAGCGGAGCTGACGATGAACATCCAGACAATGTAGTTTTTGCTCCGCCTTGTTTGAATAATTAGGAAAGAAAACTGGAAGATCAATAGATTGATTTAAATTTGTCTGAGAAGCCATCTTGGGTAAAAAAGACGGGTTAGTTCTTACAGAAACTCTGTCATTATGGAACACTAAATAAGGAGGGCGAATGCTGAGGGCATGAAGTTCAGATACTCTCCTAGCAGGTGTAATGGCGACTAGGAATACTGTCTTCCAGGAAAGTAACTTCAAGGAACAGGAGGCCGCAGGTTCAAAAGGAGGGAGAATCAAGGATGCTAAAACTAAGTTTAAATCCCACTGTGGTGGGGGGTCTTTGATTGGAGGCCTGAGTAAAAAGATACCTCTGAGGAATGCCTTGCAAAGCTTATGGGACATGATGCTGGAGTCCGACAAGCCTATGTGAAAACTTGAAATGGCTGCTAGCTGAACTTTTACTGTGGAGGAAGAAGATCCTGAATGAAAGATTTCGGCTAGGAAATCCAAGACCGAGTGTATTGGAGCAGTGAAGGGATCTATGTTCCTAGCCTTTGCCCAAAAGGAAAAACGTTGCCATTTACTAGCATAGATCCTCCTGGCGGAAGACTTAAGGGAAGCTACAATAATATCCCGGACAGAATTTGAAATCATTGGAAGCCTGGCTAGGGACGGAAGTGGAGCAACCAAGCTGTGAGGTTGAGAGATTGGAGGGATTGGTGCAGCTGCCCTGATTGATGGGCCAAAAGATCTGGCACTGGATCCAGATGCCAAGGCTGCTCCAAAAGATAGCGATGCAGGAACGGGAACCATATCTGTCGAGGCCAATAAGGGGCAATGAGGATCATCTTGGCCCTCAAGGCGGTAGCTTTCTGAATTGTCTGTGTGATTAATGGAAAGGGGGGAAAGGCGTAGAGAAGTCCCCGAGGCCAATCATGGACTAGAGCGTCTCTGGGGGGATGGCCTGGAAGGGGGAAGACAGTGAAGAAGTCGAGGCACTTGCTGTTTTGTGGTGTTGCAAAAAGATTGCAGCAAGGAAACCCCCACTTCCGAAATATTTTGTCCGTCACCGATTGCTTGAGAGACCACTCGTGAGGCATGAGAATAGCTCTGCTCAGCCTGTCCGCTATGACGTTGGACTTCTAGGGGATGTGCGTTGCTACAAGAAACTGCTGAGAAGTGATCGCCCATTGCCAGAGTCTGAGTGCTTCTCGACACAGGGGATAGGACTTGGTTCCGCCCTGCTTGTTGATATACCATACTACGGACATATTGTCCATCTGAATTGCAATAGTCCCCAGGGGAAGAGAGTCTTGAAGGGCTTGCAACGTCAAAAGCACTGCTCTCATCTCCAGGATGTTTATGTGCAAGTGGCATTCGAAGGGTTGCCATGTGCCATGGACTGTCCTGCCCTGAAAATGCCCCCCCCACCCAATCAGGGAGGTGTCCGTTGTGACTGTGGCGACCAGGGGGGGAGGAGTAATAGGTCTGCCTTGATGGACTTGAGGGGAGACCATCCACCAAGATAGATGTTTTCTGCAAGAGAGAGTTATTAAGATCTTGTGTGTCATAGGGAGCTGTTGGAAGGACCACTGGGAGAAAAGCATCCATTGAAGAAGCCGCATGTAAAAGCGGGCAAGGGGAAGAAGCGTGATGGCTGCCGCCATGAGACCTAATACTTTCAGACATACCTGGCCTGAATTTTGTTGTTCCGAAGAAGGACGTGAACATGATTTTGAATATCTGAGACCCTCTGCTCTGTTAACTTTGCTGAGAGTTGAACGGTGTCCAAGGTTTTGCCTATGAAGGTAATAGACTGACAAGGTGACAAGGCAGACTTTTCAAAATTTAGAGAGATACCTAGCTCTTTGCAAATGTGGATGGTGTAATCTCTGGCTAGAAGTTGACGCCTGGTGGTGGCAGTGAGGAGCCAGTCATCTAGATATGGAAACACCTGGAATCCTTGACGTCTCAGGTGAGCCGTAACCGCTGCCATACATTTGGTTAACACTTGGGGGGCTGTAGTGAGACCAAAGGGCAGGGCTCTGAACTGGTAGTGACTGGCTCCCAGCCGGAAGCGGAGAAACCTTCTGGAGCGCCTGTGCATTTTGATAGTACGCATCCTGAAGGTCCACTGAGCACATCCAATTGTCCTTGCCCAGAAGGGGTAAAATGGACTGTAGCGTGACCATCCGGAACCTCGTTCTTTTTACAAACTTGTTTAGTTTGCTGAGATCCAATATTGGCCTCCAGTCCCCTGTTTTTTTTGGTACCAAAAAGAACTTTGAGTAGACTCCGGATCCTAGCTGGTCTGCTGGGACTGGCTGGATGGCTCTCTTTTTTAGCAGCTTTGATATTTCTAGTGCTGCTTGTTCCCTTAGACTGGGTGGAACGTCTGGAAGAGACCCCATTTGAATCGTTGGGGTTTGGATAAAGGGGATTTTGTAACCCTCGGATATGATCGACTGCACCCATTTGTCTTGAGTTAGGGAGAGCCAGGCTTGTGGGTACAGCGATAATCTTCCCCCAACTGCTTCCGAAGGTGGACAGTCGGGCAGCACCTCAGGGATGCTGGAAGGGTTTGTCAGAGATGATTTCTCTGCTACCCTGGTTCTGCGGACCCCCTCTGCCTCTTGGATGGTGTCTGTTGTTGTTGTTCCCCCCTCTGCCTCTAAGGGTGAACTGACCTCTTGCGTCAGGTGTGATTCCTTGTGATTTACGGAACCACATTTTCCACCCTTTTGACCCTTAGAATATGGTCTAGATGGGGTAGAAAAACGGACTCCTACGGCAGAAAGAGTCTTGCCATCTTGTTCGCATCTGGTCAAAGTATCTTTCACTTGAGGTCCAAACAACGCTGAACCATCAAAGGGGGAGTTAGTGAAAGACGCCTTGAAGGGGTCTGTGAAGTTGCAAAGCTGCATCCAGGTGTGACGCCTCAAAGCCACACCTGTGCCTGCGGCCCTACTCGCTCCATCAGCTGCATATGAAATAAGCCGCATGGAGGAGTTGACAATGGAATTCAGGGTTCCTAGCTGAGAGTTAATTTTGTCCTGAGACCCAGCAGCTGATGGATCCTGTAGGACCTCACCCAGTTCATTAAGAATGTCTCTTTGAAGACAGGTGAAGTGGCATAAATAGTTCAGCGACCGCATGGCAAAGGTCGCTGCCGAGAACATCCGCTTATCGTACCTATCCATTGTCCTAGATTCCTTGTTAGGCAGATGGATAGGCACTGAAGGATCAGCCAGTTCCTTCTTAGTGGCTGCCGCCACCACCATGGCATCAACTGGGACACCTTTAGATAAAAATTGCTTATCAGAAGGGGCTGTTATAAATTTAGAAGGCCTCCGTGGGGTGGGTTCCATCGAATCAGGGGCAGTCCACACCTTCCGTGCCACCACTTCCATAAGGGGGTCGAAGGGCAGAGACACCCAGGAGGTGGAGGGTCGAGAACCAAAAGCCTCCAGGTAAACCGACTCATTCTCGGAAGGATTAAGGGAAGACCAGTTCCCCCCCTCTGTTTAAGGATTTCAAGGATGTCAGAGAAGGAGACATTCTCAGAGGGGAACCTTGGGGATCCTTCCGACTCATCCAAGTTGGTATCAGATGTGACGGACTCAGGGGAGACCACATGCTTCCTCTTACATGTCCTCTTATGTGGGGGTTCACCTGACGGATCAGGAGAAACCTCGGAAGAGGAGGATATTCCCAACGGGGAAATCTGAGGCATTGGATCTCAATGGCCGGGCGCGAGAGAGTGGGAAGAGACATCAGCAGGCACTACAGTGGGAGGAGCTGATGGAGCTGACCGAAGAGCAGGCACGGGGCCAGTACACTCCTCATGACCTCGAAGGCGCCCCTGTCAGGCAGGCTAGAGAGCTCCCGCTCCGAAGAGCTAGGAACCCCAGCCGGGACCGACAGGGACAGCTCCGAAGCCAATGTCGGGGCTGAACTCACCAACGCCGACACTCCCAGAGGGAGAACAGGGTCGGACAAGGGTCCGATGCCACTCGCCCCCTCGGAGCCGGTGAGAGTGTCCAAGCGCCCGGATCCCCTCCAAAGATGGCACCATGAACGAGATCGGAGCAGACGACGGAGCCAAAGGGGGAGGTATCGGCTCCGACTTCAAAATGGTCACGGCTCCGAGGAGCTCCGACTCCGAACACTGGGGTAGAGTCGAAGGAGGAATAGTATGTTGTACGGACGTAGCCGCTGTCTGATGAGATGGGCTGTGAAGCATTTGGGCCAGTGCCTGAGACTTTAATAGTCTGCTTACCACCCTCTCAAGGTCATGATCGGAAAGCCTGGAAGACCGAGAGGAATGGCTCCGATGGCTCTGCTCCGAGAGTAACGGTGACCTCGGAGCCAAATGGATAGACTCCAGGGATAGAGATCTAGACCTCTTGCGTGTGGAGGGCATCAAGGATGATGGAGTAGATGGAGCCGTAGACACGTTGGCTCCAGCCGGAGCCGACTTTGAAGACAGAATCTTAGAGGTATTGTCTCTGGCTGGAGCCGATGCAGGCAGCTGCGATACAGAGGTATCGGCTCCAGCCAGAGCCGATAATGTCGCAGAAGGTGAGCCACCATCCGAAGGCTTAGAGCTCGGAGCCGACGGTTTAGGTGGCTTCGAAGGCTTCCTCGACACAGACTTAGCCGGGGAACCTTCTGGCTTTAATAAGCCCCTTAGGATCAATTTATTCCTGCGCTCCTGCAGGACTCTTGGGCTGAATGCATGGCACACCGAGCAAGAGTCCAGCAGGTGCAGGGGTCCCAGGCAATAAACACAAGAAGTGTGACAGTCTGTCAGAGACATCTTCTGACAGCACGAGTCACACTTCATGAAACCTGAGACCTTTGTCTCCTTCAACATATTGTTGTCGAAAGGAAAAACAACAAAGACAGAAAAAAAAAACACACATACACAAACACACACTCCAAGAAATAGGGATACAGGGAAACTAAAGGAACACTCACACAGATCAGAATCCCTGTGAGGGAATTAAGAATAAAACAGAAGGGCCTAAGGCCTAACCTAGGGTGGGGAGTATGACAGAGATAAGGGATAAAAAATAGGGACTAAAAAATTTAAATTAACCAAGAAACTAGCCTATTTAAGATTATATTAGTATACTAGGAGAAAACTAAGGAGAAGACCAAGATTTTACTGAAAAATAGTCACTAACCTGTGAGCCGGTAAAAAGAGCACCTCACTAGCGTAAGCGGCAAACGAGATCTGGGTAGTTATCGCCTAGCATCATGGGATACAGGGTTGCCTCGAGCCGGTAAAATTAGCTCTCGAGCTTTAGTATAGGCCGAGTCAGAGCCGAACCCATCCAGCAAGAATGAAGGCGAGATTGACAACTTAACATCTGAGGTTATGGATTACCTGCGAAGTGAAGGATTTAGTGTAGGAAATCTAATTCAGAAAACATCATAGCAGCTGGATCCCCACATTAATGCAAAACCAGTGGAGTGGGAAACATCTGATCAGTTGCCAGATGAAGACAGTTTGGGGCAAAACCAGTGGAGCAGGAAACATCTGATTAGTTGCCAGATGAAGATAGTCTGAAGCCTTCCATAGGAAACCAGTGCAAACATCCAGTTGGAGTTGAAAAGCAAGGGAGTAACAGGAAACTGTGGCAACTCTGACGCAGTCAATGTTGTGGGATGACAGGCCAGTGAGTTCCATTATAAAAGAGCAATGGATGACACAGGATGAAACCAAACAGAATGTGGCACAGGAAGATGCTGTGGAACAAAGGATATGCCCTCAGTTTAGAGGAAAATGACCTAAGAGAAGAGCTGCTTGATTTAATAGAAATGTACAGACATATTAAGATCAGTGAAAGAAATAGACTTCAGAAAGTCAATAAAACCCAAGAAGAAACAAATGAACACAGAAATTCATGCAATATAACAGAAGTAAATCGGATATATTTCTGTGCAGCTTAATTAATAACATATAAAGTCTTGCCACAAAAATACAGGGTAGTAAAAGAAAAGAAGTGGCAAAATCTAATGCCATCATGGAAGTACTGAATGGATAAAACTGTAAAGCAATTAAGACAAGAAGTGTCAGTGTTAGAAGAGTATAGAATAGGGAAAAGATCAACAAAAATGCTCCGAAAAATAGACTTGATAAAAGCAATGCACAGTGTTAGAACAGATCAGGACCTACCATGCATTATCGCAAATAAACTAAAAATAACAGCACAGAGAGAAAAAATTAGAAGATATACAGGTAAATATAAAGAAAAAGTACAAAATAAACAATTTACTGATTATCCAAAAAAGTTTTATAGAATAACGGGAAACAAAGCAAAAGGAATTGAAACACCACCAAAAAAGAAAAAAGAAGAAATAGATACATTTTGGAGCAATATTTATGAAGACCCAGTGGAACATAGAGATGCTAAATGGATAGAAGAAGTCAAAGAAAGAGTAAGAAGTTCAAATGTACAGGATATGCAATGGGATGAAGTAAAAGCCAGAGAGACAAACAATATTAAGAAAAGCTCCTAATTGGAAAACCCCAGGACCAGATGTCATACCTAAATTCTGGTTAAAAGTATAAACATCTTTACATGAGGATGTAAGCCACGAGTAAGAATTATTTATTTGCACACCCTGAACAGACACCAGCCTGGTTAACAGGAAAAACAATACATAGCTTGCCTTCCAATGATATATAAACTATACACTGGAAATGATGCCGACAGAGTCTGTAGTCATTTAGAAGAAAGCTCAATTAAGGCAATAGAACAAAAGGGGTAATACAAGAAAGTGATATGGAACAAAGGATCATTTGATGTTAAATGAAGTCATAATGGAGAACTGTAAAAAGGGGAAGAATCTAAGTATGGTATTATAGCACAAAGAAACTGTTACTTTTCTTAAATAATGGCATAGTATAATGCCTGTTTACTGCCCTTCCGCAGGATGTCTGGCATCAGCTAGTTCTGATGTACTGCGCCTGCGCGGTACATCAGAGTTGTGAGCAAAAAACGAGAAAGCAATATCTCTGTTGCTTTTTTAGTGTTAAATGAGTTTAACAGTTTGGCCAAAAGCAACGGACATCTCCGTTTGCTTTTTTTAAACTGTCATATCATTAAACCTCATTTAACTATGAGAGATCTTGCTTTTAACTATGTTAAATGGGTTTAACATAGCGAGACAACTTTAAAATAAACGGAGATCTCCGATGTTAAACCCATTTAACTAATGGAAAAAGTCGGGCACGCTGGCCAATCGGCGTTGCCTGAGAGAGCGGCACGCTTTTTTTCATGGTATAATTGACAGTATCCCACTTAAACATGTATAAGGTACACCCTACACTGATCGATTATGTTACAGTGACTATGAAACAGTGGCAAACCACTCTGCAGTTAACCCATGATAAAGGACAAATTATTATTCCAGGAACAAAAATTCAAAGGAGGATATTCCAGGATGACTCTCTTTCACAGCTGCTCATTTGTCTTGCCCTTAACCCATTAAGTTGTCTACTTAACAGATTAAGTCATGGCTATAATTTGGCACCCAGAAAATAAAGTGTAAAGACTTATCTTCTTTTTGTAGATTATGTAAAACTGTATAGTTCATAGGATGAGGAACTGAAAGCACAACTGCAAGTGGTCAAAAGTTTTTCAGATGATATAAGAAAAAACTGCAAGTGGTCAAAACTTTTTCAGATGATATAAGAATGTCTTATGGTTTTGACAAATGTGCACAAGCAACCATGAAACAGGAAAGATGCAGCACCAAGAAAACATCAGTTTGGGACAGGAATGATATGAAAGCGCCCGAGCTCATCTGAACCGAAGCCCTGAGAGGAAGAGTCGGAACCAACAAATCGGTACAACTATCCTCCCCGGACCCAACAGGAGAGTGTCGACTCCTAGAGTCCCCAGTCGGCACAGAGGATATCTGAGTAGATGGAACCGATAACACCGGTGCAGGTCTCGGCTCCACAGGCTCAACAACCATCAGGTTGGGCTCCTTCGGCTCTGAAAGTCCAGTACGGCTCAGAGGAGTAGTAGTCACATCTGGGTTAATGGTCTTCGGCTCTGACAAAGGCATTGGAGCCAACAATAATTTAGCAAGCCCAGGTGCCTGTAAAATCTTCTGCACTAACTGGTCCATATCCATATCTGAGAGGCTGACAGAAGACTTCGAGGAGTGCACCGAGGGTGCTGACTGGAGCAGAGGAGATGACGGAATCTCAGAGACCGGCTCCAAAGCTATGAGCTGGGCTCCAAACAGAAGGGACACTCGGTTCCGAGGACAGTGGAACCGATGACCCTCCACCCTCCATTTTTTTAGCCTTTTTGGATGCTTTTGTGTCACCTGAAGACTTGGAAGACTGAGGATCTACTAGCACCATCCTGGTCACCCATCACTTCTGAGAAAGGGTGCTGAAGTAAACCCCTATCCACTAATTTCCTCCTCCTCTCTAAAAGTACCCTGTCCTCCTCTCTAAAAGTACCCTGGAAGAGAAGGAGTGACAGATACTGCAAGAGACTTGGAGGTGTTTAGCCCCCAGACAATAAATACATTGAACATGCCCGTCAGTGACTGACATTTTTTGTCCACAAACCGGACATTTTTTGAAGCCAGATTTAGGATGTGGCTTCTCTTTCTTATTGTATATCTCTATTATCAATTTAAACAATTTTAAACAATTGAAACAACACACTTAAGAAATTATCTACCAAAGTACTCCTAAGAATGTGGTTAAATACAAGGCCAAATCTTAGGCCAACACTATAGAAAAACAGAAGCCAACACAGGGCACTTAGCTAAAACTAAGTCCAAGTCTAAAACTATAGAGATTTTATATATATATATATATATATATATATATATATATATATATATATATATATATACACTATCCTATCAAGAAGTCAAGAAAAAAAGTTTTTAAACTTGCAAATAGATGAATCTATCGATTAATAACGGTCCGAGCTATCTGGAACACCGAGATCTGTGCTGCAGAAAACTAGAGCTGAGGTAATTCCAGCAGTGCATCATGGGATAAGGGACTTGGTCTCGAGCTACTGGCAAACCCTGAGCTTTGCTATCGGCCGTGTTGGAGCCGAGGATCGGCTCCGAACCATCAGTGAGACTAAACGGTGAGATTTAACAACTTCACATTGTAGGTTTTGCAACACAGAACTGGAAACGGTTGCACATATTGTTGCTGTTTGTGATGTACTAATGGCAGAAGGACTGTATATTGAAAGGCATAATAATGTAACTAGATTGCTGCATTGGGGATCGCGCAAACATTATAATATTGAAGTAGCTGATAAACACTGGAAACGAGCCACAAAGCATCATAGAAATTTATGAAGTTTATATAACATGGGATCATTCCATTACCACCAGTTCAAAAAACAGATGCAAGAAAATCAGACATAGTAGTCCATAAAAAGAAGACAAAAGTTGCACTGATTACTGATATCGCTACAAGCCAGCGACTACAGTGTCTTACGTACACAGAGAGAGAGAGAGACAAAGTCATAAAGTACCAGGACTTGCAGGCAGAAACGAGGGCAATGTGGAAGAAAGATAGCCAGACAGTTCCAGTAGTAGTAGTAGTAGTAGGACCAACGGGACTACCAGGTCTTGCAGGCAGAAACAAGGGCAATGTAGAAGAAAGATACCCAGACAGTTCCAGTAGTAGTAATGGGACCAACGAGTCTTATAAAAAAAAGAATTTACAATCGTACTTAGATACGTTACCAATACATGTAACTCCATACGAACTGTAGGAGAAGTCATTACTGGGTACATTGCAGGTGCTCCGAAGAGCACTTCTGTCTAACATCAAAGATTGAAGCAATACTAATTTCATGAACTTTAATTATACCTTGAGTTATACATTGACTTAGGAATGGGGTCCATTCCCATCATGGCGTTAGAAATCCAAAAGACTTGGAGAAATTAAAAAAAGAGAGGGACCACATAAATACATAGGTGACCTCCAAATCCTGGATCCTACCCAATGCAGCTTCATCAAAGGCAAATCCTACCTGCTAAATATGGTGGATTTTTTCAAAAAAGTGACCAGAGACACTGACGAAGGCAAATCTGTGCATACCTCGACTTGGCAAAGGCTTTAACACAATCCCACACTCAGGCATTACCGATAAACTTAGCAAACCGAATGTAAACCCCTTCTTTGTAAGACGGGTTGTCAACTGGCTCACAAACCGGAAACACACTATCAAAATGGGTGACCCCACATCGGTCAGCAGACCTACTACCAGCAGAGTGTGCCACAGGGATCAGTGCTGGGCACTCCCTGTTTAATATATAGATCTCAGAAGTTCACGTCAAAACTAAGGGGTTGTGGCTGACCAAGTCTGCAGATGACTGCAAACTAGGAGCAATTATTGAATCCCCAAATGTCAGTATACTCTAGGAGGGTCTTAAGCAGACCTTTGACTGATGTCTTAGTCACAGTCTCAAAATGAATGGAAAGAAATGCATCATCATTCCCTTCGGCACAATATCCCTTCCATACCTCTCAACCATACCAAATTCCTCGGTAAACAATGGCTTTGAGGGTAAAATATTGGGATGCCACAAATTCCTGAGTGGCCCCTTTAATTTCCGAATCATGTTTTTTTGATTTTTTTTTTAAGTTTTTTTACTCTACATCATCATCATGCGCAGGGCATGTGTGATGATGTCAGCTCCATTCATTAATTTACTTGCAGACTGCTTCCTCAGCTCCGCTCTTCCAGGTAAAAATGAGAGAAACTTTATACTTTACTTTTCAATCATATGTGTGCAAGTCAGTATATTTTTACACTTAACGAACGGCATCTCAGCTTCACTATGTAACTTTTATTTTATGGCAGCTTTCAATGAACAGCATGCAGCCTGGCAATGCAGCTTCACTGTGTAACTTTTATTTTACTTAATGGCAGCATTCATGGGGTGTGTGAGCATTCAACCTGTGTTATTTGCTTAACAGCACAGGCCCAGCATAGCTTCACTGTTACTTTTATTTTATTGGCAGGGCAGCTTTTATTTTACTTAAAACAGTAGCTGTGTGTGTAAGTTAGTATATTTTTACACTTAATGGCATTGCAGCTTTACTGTGTAACTTAATTTTAGTTTACTTAACGGCACTACTTCACTGTTACTTTTATTTTATTGGCAGCTTTTATTTTACTTAATGGCAGCTGTGTGTGTGTGAGACTGAACTTTCAGAGTGTGTTTTATTTACATAACGGCAGTTTTCAATGAACGGCATGCAGGCCTAGCAGCTTCACGGTGTAACTTTTATTTTACTTAGCAGCTTTTGGGGGGGGGGGGGAGCTTTCAGACTGTTATTTACTTAATGGCACGGGCCCAACACAGCTTCACTGTTACTTTTATTTTATTGGCAGCTTTTATTTTTCTTAACGGCAGCTGTGTGTGTGTGAGTGAGAGTGAGGCTTTATAGTATTATTTACATAACGGCAGCTTTCAATGAACAGCATGCAGACCTAGCAGCTTCACTGTGCAACATTTATTTTACTTAACTGCAGCACTCATGGGGTGTGTGAGCTTTCAGCCAGTGTTATTTACTTAATGGCACAGGCCCAGCACAGCTTCACTGTTACTTTTATTTTATTGGCAGGGCAGCTTTTATTTTACTTAAAACAGTAGCTGTGTGTGTAAGTTAGTATATTTTTACACTTAATGGCATTGCAGCTTTACTGTGTAACTTAATTTTAGTTTACTTAACGGCACTACTTCACTGTTACTTTTATTTTATTGGCAGCTTTTATTTTACTTACTGGCAGCTGTGTGTGTGAGACTGAACTTTCAGAGTGTGTTTTATTTACATAACGGCAGCTTTCAATGAACGGCATGCAGGCCTAGCAGCTTCACTGTGTAACTTTTATTTTACTTAGCAGCTTTTGGGGGGGGGTGAGCTTTCAGACTGTTATTTACTTAATGGCACGGGCCCAACACAGCTTCACTGTTACTTTTATTTTATTGGCAGCTTTTATTTTTCTTAATGGCAGCTGTGTGTGTGTGTGTGTGTGTGTGTGAGTGAGAGTGAGGTTTTATAGTGTTATTTACATAATGGCAGCTTTCAATGAACAGCATGCAGACCTAGCAGCTTCACTGTGTAACTTTTATTTTACTTAACTGCAGCATTCATGGGGTGTGTGAGCTTTCAGCCAGTGTTATTTACTTAATGGCACAGGCCCAGCACAGCTTCACTGTTACTTTTATTTTATTGGCAGGGCAGCTTTTATTTTACTTAAAACAGTAGCTGTGTGTGTAAGTTAGTATATTTTTACACTTAATGGCATTGCAGCTTTACTGTGTAACTTAATTTTAGTTTAGCACTACTTCACTGTTACTTTTATTTTATTGGCAGCTTTTATTTTACTTAATGGCAGCTGTGTGTGTGTGAGACTGAACTTTCAGAGTGTGTTTTATTTACATAACGGCAGTTTTCAATGAACGGCATGCAGGCCTAGCAGCTTCACGGTGTAACTTTTATTTTACTTAGCAGCTTTTGGGGGGGGGGAGCTTTCAGACTGTTATTTACTTAATGGCAGCCCAACACAGCTTCACTGTTACTTTTATTTTATTGGCAGCTTTTATTTTTCTTAACGGCAGCTGTGTGTGTGTGAATGAGAGTGAGGCTTTATAGTATTATTTACATAACGGCAGCTTTCAATGAACAGCATGCAGACCTAGCAGCTTCACTGTGCAACATTTATTTTACTTAACTGCAGCACTCATGGGGTGTGTGAGCTTTCAGCCAGTGTTATTTACTTAATGGCACAGGCCCAGCACAGCTTCACTGTTACTTTTATTTTATTGGCAGGGCAGCTTTTATTTTACTTAGAACAGCAGCTGTATGTGTAAGTCATGATATTTTTACACTTAATGGCATCGCAGCTTCACTGTGTAACTTACTTTTAGTTTACTTAAAGGCACAGCTTCACTGTTACTTTTATTTTATTAGCAGCTTTTATTTTACATAATGACAGTTATGTGTACGAGAGTGAGCTTTCAGAGTGTTATTTACATAACGGCAGCTTTCAATGAATGGCATGCAGACCTAGCAGCTTCACTGTGTAACTTTTATTTTACTTAATGGCAACTTTTAGGGTTAGGGGGTGTGTGAGATTTCAGTCTGTGTTATTTACTTAATGGCATGGGTCCAACACAGCTTCACTGTTACTTTTATTTTATTGGCAGCTTTTATTTTTCTTAACGGCAGCTGTGTGTGTGAGACTGAGCTTTTAGAGGGTTATTTACATAACAGCAGCTGTGTGTGTGTGTGTGTGTGTGTGTGTGTGTAAGTCAGTATATTTTTACACTTTATGGCATCACAGCTTCACTGTTACTTCTATGTTACTTAATGGCAGCACAGCACTTGGCATAAGCAGCACTAACCTTCTTGAAGAACTATGCAGCACAAGAAATTTGGAAAAAGCCAACATTTATTGGGTGGGAGACAAAGGCCCCAAACCAGGGACACATCGCTTGTATAATCTTAGAAAAGTTGGTAGAATAAAATGGTTTGTGTTACCATGCATTTCCTGAAAGATAGGAAGACTGAAACTTAAATAGCTATAATTAGTGAATTCAGTTTTCACTGATTTGCCAGAAAACCACAAATTTAAGAGGAAAAGACCAAAAGTATGAGCCAAACATTCTGTAATGCTTTTTCCAGATTTCTGGTGCTGCACATTCTTCAGGGGGAGAGTTGTTTAGTGCTGCTTATGCCAAGTCTGCTTGTGTTAGTAGTAAAACAGGTAGAATATTTGCTTTTGATGCAGAAGGTTGTGGGTTCTACTCCCACAGTATATAGATGGATTGCTGATACTGAACTGTGTTGTACTTTTAAAGGGGGTGGATGCTACAGTCCTGAGAATGTCCTCTTTGGCAGAGATACCTAGTAACTATGAACCTGTTATCAGTTTGCCATCCATTCCTTATTGTAATATTATTAGCTTATCATTTTTTTTAAATGTAACATAGGCAATTTATTCCTCACGGGCAACAACAGGCCCTTTATTTGTAAATGAAACAATGAAATATAAAGGTGTTTGCTAGCAGCAGCCTCTTAATTACTTACTTATCTTAGAGATCGCTTTAATGTGGAATTATTTAGATGACTTTTACTTCTGCAGAGATTGTGCTGAGGCCAGGGGCCATATTTTGGCTGTCTGTTCTTCAGTTTACATTTGAAAGCTGGTATCCCACAATTCCGCTGGAGTGGGCGGGGTTACATAATTATGTATGCATATTTTATGTTAATCAGCATACAGATTTGTACCTTTTTTTCATGCGTCTTTGTCCAGATTTTTTAATGATTCCAGGTTGAGTTGTATGGTCCCTTCACACTATCAACACAACAATACACCAAGTAACCATGAAGTGGTAAGGGACCTAGGATCACAAGTTGACTGCAACCTTAACATTGACTATCATGTGTCTACTGTAGTAAGGAAGGCTTTCTACGTAGCACACTTGATTAGTAAAGGCATCACCTACAGAGCAAAACAGGTTATAACCCTCTATACTTGGCACTAATCTGGCCCATAATTGAGCATAACGTTCCATTTCGCATGTACCGTGCAAAGCACCTGCAGCAATTGGAGAGACCTCAAGCGGTTTCTAACAAAGAAAAAGATCAAGAGACTCCAGCACTTGCCTTATATAGACCAACTAATGTCCCTGTCACTATACTCTGTATTGTATAGACTTCTTAGGGGGAGACATGCCTGGTGTACACAGCAATTTGAAACCCAACCCTAATGAACTTGCTGCATATCAGTAAATTAAACGGACTAGGGCTACACGTTCCAGAGATCTAAATATGACCTGCAACTTAAATAGGACATGCTGGAGGGACAGATTTATCTCCCAGTGACTGCTGTGTCGTTGCAATAGGCTACCTATTCATGTGAAACCAGAGCACCTCTATGACACTGTTCAAGAGGATCCTGGATGAGTGGATGGGGCACTGTCCACAACCCTCCATGACATGGGCAGCCATTACCAAATGCAATCTTGGGTATTAACTAATACTTCTATGGTATTACATTGGGACAAAACGGCTAGTCTTGAAATGATCTCCGGGTCGATAGCCTCCTATGATCCTATGAACATAAAAGTGGCTGGTTATGATAAATCTATTTCATGTCCATTGCAAGGTAACTGTAATTCTAAAGTTGTGGTCTACCTTGCTCAGTGTCTGTCCTGTAACAGACACATAAACAACATAATTTATAACACTCTCATGAAATTAAGCTTCACAAGGATAACAATGCCCCTAACTTCACAAAATTTTTATTTTTCATTATTGACGTGGTCATTCCAAATGAAATGAGTAGTTCTATGAAGTTAAGACTGGAACAGCAAGAGCTAGTTTGGCAGTGACGTTTAACTGCCTTTTTATTTCCTAGTTTAAATGATCACTGCTCTTCACTTTCTATTTTAAAACTGAGATCTTTAATGATCAAATAGCCAGGTTATAAATGGTGTTATTTTATTGATTTTTTTTTTGTTCATGACATCATGTGACTGTTAGAATCATTTATAAAGTTAGAGTTTTTGTTGCTGCATTTAGTTTTGAAAAAGTATCTATTAGCGAGATGAAAGTGCTCAACTAATAAAAATCGTATTCTCTTTATGTGTATGAGGATGTTTTGTTCTGCAGAGGTACCAAGGTTGTTTATTTACAGATTTAATGAGATCATGCCATTACAGCATGGAGTATTATGTTTGGTTAAAAAAAAGAGATATATATTTTTTTAATTAATGGCTTACAACCTGGTCAGAAGACATGAATTATTATATATTGATGTATAGCAATGATGGAATTTCTTGACCCAGAAGGGTATAGCTGTATTAACAATTTCAGTGTATACAACAAATATTTTGTGTATATAAAATAAACTTAAAGGAACTAGGATAATCAAAAATGAAGGTTACCCACTTGCCATAATGTTAGATATTAATGATCTATGTCTGTCCAGTTCAACCACACAAAACTGGCATCCACAGGAGACAGCTGCTCATCATATTTAATACTCTCTCACAGGTGCTAAAATCTCTCCCCTTGCTCCCAGACTCTCCAGTTTGAGACTGCACTTTTGTATCAACCGCATCATACTAACAAGGAAACAGCACTGGTTCACATCAATCTGTCCTCTCTGTAGTACTACTAAGGAAGTAGAAAGATGGTGGACTGTTGAAGTGGACAAATGTGAGTTACAAAGATATTATGTTCTGGCAAGTACATAACCTTTGGAACTTACATGATACAGTCCAGTCACTTCAACCACAGGACACAGTTCCAAGGATAGATCTCTTGGGTGATGCCATACCTCTCAATTGTCCCTGATTTTCCTCATATTTTTGGTTAGTTCCTCATAAAATGTATGCTTCCTTGGCAAACTGCTGAGGACTACAGTTATTAAATAATAACAGACATCTGAATGCTGGACTTCAAATCCTTCATAAAACGCATGCCAATGCAAAACATGTTATTCAAGCATATTTCTAACTGTGTTATTTAAACAGCAATATTTAAAAACTGACCCTCATTTTGAATTTTCTGGCTTCATCCTTGACTATTGAGCTACGAAGTTAAGAGGTATGGGTTGCATCAAAACAGAATGACCCTCAATATGACAGCCCCAAAGGTACATCTGCAACTTACGATGAGTCCACCCTTATACTGCCTTGCAAAAAGATGCAGTGAAGCCTATGTCACGCCTGCAGAGATATCAGAAAGGCTAGACAGGTAGCCATTGCACTAGCTACATGTGATTTGAGCTTGATAAATAAAAGTTTGCTGCATTTTCTGTGATAAAACAGTGCATTCTAAAAGATAACTGGACAATGTGACCTTAGAAATGTTTTACCTCAATTTGCAATTGCAATGAGGAAGGGAAAAAGTTGATCACTTTGCATAATGTCTTTGGTCTCCCTAGAAAGCAGCATAATTTACAGTGAGCATCTAAACAATATAATAGGAACTCTATTTTATTAGAATACAGTGGAAAGAAAACTGAAAAGTTAATGTTCTGGCTGAAGTTATTTTCTGTCACTGCCTTTGGCATAAAGTCAAAATTTGTGCATGAGACTTTGCCTTTGTTGAAAGTGATTTACTGCAGTTTAGACAATAGAGCTTACAGTATGAAAACTCTTCTGGGGGAAGTAACTGCCAACAAGAAAAGTGGTTTCCATGAAACACTTGAGGTCTGCTTTAGTTCCACGTCCAAAAGGTGGAAGAGTCAATTCTTTCAAAATGAAATATAAATCCTAAAATAAAGTGGGCTTTCTGAATGAGGGTGAAGGGGGATTCAACAGACTCCTGTCTCTGAGAAAAGCCTTATAAACATATAGAAACACCGGGATAACAAATGTATTCCTTGGTGAAAAAAAATGAAATGACAATAACAAGACACTAAATGCAGAATCATTCCAGTCCTAAATAAAAATATTAGCAAAGAACTGTAAAACCATAGTAATGGGAGCTGAGTATTGGCCTATGACATTCAGTTTCTTAAACAGAAAACTATGTACATTTGCTTTTGCAGGTTTTCCAAGTATTTTTTTTTGAGCATCTGTAAGGATCAGGACCACCCAAATTAGATACGATGGGTCTCTGTCCATTAGTTTCATGAAATTAATGTGCAAGTGAGTTTTCCTAGAGAGGTGAGACAACAGACATTTAGGAGTTTTGAGAAGAAAAGGTTTCTCTAATAGAAAAGGCCATAGCAGGGGGAACTAAACTTGTCTGGGCCAAAAAGGGGGTATGAGTAAAATCTTGGCCTTGCTCTGTTTTGCCTTCTACAGAAACATGCAGATTAGGAGAAATGGAAGAAGTGCGCAGAGAAGACCTGTAGTCCACTTTTGGACCAAAACATACCAGAATATCTGCCCCCCCCCCCCCCCCCAGGAGGATAAGAGGGAAAAAAGCTGCTAGACTTGGTGTTGATCAAGAAGATAAAGTCACAGGAAGGTTCTCTCGTAGCAAAAAATAACATGCGCCACCAATGATATAGGGGCCACTCGTGGAGCATCAGTAAACACTGACCAAGTTTGTCCATTAGTGAAATGGCCTGACCTAGGCTATCCATTGCGAAGTGAAAACAGTGAGATAACATGGCCCACTCCCCTATCCATACGGCCTCTCTTGCTGATATACCAAACTAATACCATACTGTTTGAGTGAAGGGCAATCACTCCATGAAGGATGTGCATTAAAGGAATGAGACACTGCCTTCAATTCCAGGGAAATGATGTGCAATGAGGCATCTTGCCATGACCATGTCTCCTGGACTGTCTGCCCAAAAGAATGCCCTCAGATCATACGGCAGAAGCATCCATTGTGACTACCACTGTGAGTGAGAGAGGAAACAAAAAGGCCAGAACAAGACCATCATGGTACAGCCACTACTAAAGATGTTAAAAAGAAAAACTGTACAGCAATCTTACTGCAGACATGAGGCTTGAATTCTGAATCCACTGGTCCTCGAGTGCGCATTGAAGATCCTGCAAATTATACTTTATGTAGGCTATTAGTAATATTGTAGCTGCCATCAGTCATACCACTTTCAGGCACAATGTTATCACCTGAAGTGTCAGGAGAATATGCACACTGTTCTGCAATGTGGCTGATCTGTCTGAAGGAAGTCTTGCTAGACAGGTCCTCATGTCCAGATGGCACCCTATAATTGGCTGCACCTGTGATGGCTTTAACTGGGACTTTGCAGTGTACTTTGACATTTATAAGGATTGGTACAAAAGTAGGAAATGGTTACCCACAGCTGCCATGCTTTTTGTTTGCAGAGGCATCCTACAGATCTAAACAGCACATCCAGCCTCCTTTCTGTCAGCATAGAAATACTGACTACACTGTGACTATCCAGGCTATGTATCTCCTTGGACACAGATTTAGACCACTGACATCCAGTATAGATACAAGATCCTTTGTCTTTTTGGGGACTAAACAGAATCCAAAATCTGGAGCCTTTTTGATCTATTGGGACTTCTTGAACTGCTCTTTTCTCTAAGGCCTACTACCTCTCCTTTGCCAACCTCTTTTAAAAGGGTGGAATGTCTTGAAGTTGTAAGGAAGCAGGTTTGGGGTAGGGGGAAAGAAACAGTACCTGTATACCTTCCATAAACCATCTCCCTGATCCACCTATCCTGTGTAATGACCTACCACACTGGAAGATATGCAGGGAGGTGTGACCCTCTGACTGCCACCAAGGGGAGAAAGTCAGGCCAGCCCTCAGAGATTATGCAGCTATTCCCCCAGGGGGTCCATGGAAGCCCTGGTTCTGTGGACATCAGTATTTACAGCAGTGTCCATTCTGATACCCATAACACTCACACTAATTTTTATGGGAATGCTGCTGCTTAAACTGAGACTGTTGTGCCTTCTTGAACCAAGAGTTCCTTGCACTCTAAAGTCACAAGAGTATGTTCACTAAGCAGTGAAGAACTTCATGCCAAAACCAATAAGCATCTTACCTTCTTGCTTAGTAGTTTGCAGCTTTTCTTTAGTCTGTGGACCAAACAAAGATGTCATCCTAGAGGGTATTAGTAAATTATGTCTTGAAAGTTTCTGCTAAACAATAATGCTGAAGCCAGGCCACAGTCCTACCTGATGTGGCAGCAAGCATTGCTCCATTGTCGGCAATGCATAACAAGCTGCAAGAATGATGATGAAACAGTATTCAGAGTAGACGACTGGAAAATCAGTTTGTACTGCATTTCCTGTGGGGCAAACTGTTTAGCATTTCTAATTTTGTTTTGCTAGGGCATGCTGGTACCTCATCATCTTTGCCAGGTAATTAATAAACTCTTATAAACATGCTGGAGGGAAAGGTTCATAACTCAGAAACTACCCATGCTATGGAACAGACTTCCCATACATGTCAAACAGAGTACCTCACTGGCCCTCTTCAAGAGGAATCTTGAGTGAATAGGAAATAGAAAATTCATCCTGGGGATCACTCCAGTGGCTCTATTCAACAAAGGCACTGGGAACTAATGTTGGGTGGCACGATGCCAGGGTAATCCTATGGGCTAGACTTGTAAAGGCTCCAGGGTCATTAGCCTAGTACACACCTATGAACCTATTATCATAAAGGCAGCTGATGTGTAGACAGCTTTCCAACACAATCCATGGCCTGAAATCCTCTGTTGGGAGGATGGACTGTAAGGCTGTCTTCAGAAATCTCATTCTGTAGGCTACAGCTACCACAGTGAAGTCATTTAACAGCGTATTACTTGAATACTGCTGTTCCTTGGGAGGCCGGAAGACAGTACGGTTGTGTACACTTAATCATAAATGTAGATGTTCAAGTGTATTCACTGTTGCAATCATCACACTAGAGTTATCTTCCTGCAGGTAGCCCTCAGTCAGCCCGAATCCCAGAGTCTTGAGATTTCTGCGTCGGATGCCGTCGCCTCTTCCATGAAGTCAGGTCATCAGGGGTATAAAACATGCAGCAGACACCATTACATCAGTTTTTCTTGCCCCAGATGTCAGGAACCCCAGAAATAGGAAATGATTACATGGTGTGGAACACCTCCAGTAAAAGGTAAATACCATAGCCATAAGATATGGCCAAAAGGAGGATAGGCAGAAAGCATACAAGAGTCAGGGGGCTAGAGGGAGGGTAACCAGGACTGCAACAGTGAATACACCCAAACATCTACATTTATGGTAAGTGTACACAACTGTACTTTGTTCTTCATGTTTTACTGTAGCAGTCATCACACTTGGGTTGATTCCCAAAGCTGAGGAAGGGTGAAGGCAGTCAAGAAATAGTAGGGCTGGCTAGAAGGCATTGTAAGACTGCTGTGGCAAATCCAGCTCTGGATTTAGAAAAGACGGGTAAGTGGTAACGCCTGGTGAAGGTGTGTACAGAACTCCAGGTTGCAGCTTCCAAGATGTCCCTGGTAGGGACTCCCCCAACAAATGCTTTAGAGGTTGAGGTAGCCCTAGTGGAATGAGTTCTGATCCCCTGTGGGGTAGTGTTTTCCATGGTGCTTGTAGCAGAATTTGGAAATGGTTTGCTTTGAAATGGCCTTCCCCTCTGCCCCTGTAGCAAAGCCGACTAGCAGCTGGTCAGATTTTCTGAAAGGCTTAGTCTTGTCAAGGTAGAACCTGAGTTGTCTGTGAACGTCCAAGGAGTGCAGGATCCTTTCCCTTTTATTCTGAGGAATAGGGAAAAAGGTTGGTAAATGGATGGATTGGTTTAGAGCCACACTGGATACCACCTTAGGCATAAAAGATGGGTTAGTCCTGAGGAAAACCCTGTCAGCATGGAAAATAATGAAGGGTTCCACAGCCATTAGTGCCTGTATCTCAGACACTTTTCTTGCTGAAGTGATGGCTGGAAGTAAGGCTGTTTTCCAAGAGAGGGATTTTAACTCAGGTCACTCCAAGGCAAGTACAAATATGACTCAGTCATTGTCCATGCTGGTGTGAATGACCTGAGACGTACCTCCCTGGACTACATGAAAAGAGACATAAAGGAGCTCTCTGAGCATGTAGCCCAGGCCGGTATGACCCTGACTTTGAGTAGCATCTTACCCTCACCAAGAATGATGCCACAATATGAAGACAAGATGATCAATTTCAACAATTGGCTTAAGTACTGGTGTCATTCAAAGGGGATCCAATGCCTGTCAGCCTGGGATGACATGCTCGACAAGCCACGATGCTTCACTAGGGACGGCTTGCACCTGTCACCCCTGGGCTTTCGGATATTGACAAAAGCTCTTGCTACCCCCATAGTGCCTTTTTTAGGTAAGGCTCAAAAGACAAACCCACCTCCATAAGTATTACAAGGGATAAGAAACTAAGAGTAATGCTGCCCAACGCCAGAAGTCTAAACCTCAAGGTGCACGCACTCAAAACTCTCCTTAGCATGGAGAACATCGATATCTGTGCAGTAACAGAAACCTGGTTCAAGGCTCCCGAGAGCACCCCAGCACTACCAGGTTATACCTCATACCATGCTTTTTGGCCCCAAAACTTGGACCGAACCACAAAAGGAGGGGGAGTATCAATATTTGTCAAAGATACCCACACCTCCAGGTTGGTGGCACAGCACAAAGCATCAGAGACTATCCATGTGCAGCTAACAGTGGGTAAAACTGCCTTCCAGTTTATAGCCTGCTACAGACCACCCTCCCAAACCCAGGAACCCCACTCGGCCTTCCCGAAAACACTGGAAAATATGAAGGTCTCTCCAAACACCATTATATTGGGCGACTTCAACTACCCAAACATAGACTGGGAGCATTACTCTAGCTCCAACACCCTAGCCCAAAGGTTCCTAGAATTTATAAACTCAAATGCTATGAAACAACTTGTTACCACTCCCACAAGAGGGAAAACATACTGGACCTGATCATCACCAACATGGGGACTCTATGCTCCAGACCAGAAGTGTATCCCTCACTGGTAAGATCAGACCATAAACTAATCTCACTGGATATTCACATCCCGACCCCACCCCCTGCCCAGAAAACCATAGTGAAAAACTTCTCTAAAGCAAATTTCACACTCCTCAAAACCGAGGTGGAATCCTTTAAAGCCCCCAGGCCTGTGGAAAATATGGCCCAGACCACAGAATCCTTTATAAATGCATTCTATGAACACCTTCATGAATGCATGGATCATGCAATCCCAAATAAAACCAAGACCCAATCCTCCAAAGGCAGATGTCCTGTCTGGTGGACCCCAGCCATAAACAAACTATACAATAGAAGGAGGAAGCTACTACATGATAGAGCAAAATCCCAAAAAGGGAGGGCATCTCTGATCAGTATTAGCAAAAAACTACGGCCACTCATAAAATCGTCTAAGTCCTGCTTCGAGAGAAAAATTGACACTAAGGATAATCACAAGGCTTTCTTTAGTTATGTTAGGAACCTGGGTAGGAATTCCCAGATATGCTCAGAATTAGTCCAAAATGACAGAAAATACACCGAACCCACAGACATTGCCAACATCCTAGTTGACAGGTTCAGTGCAAACTCCCCCCCTCCCCACCAAAAGGGCAAATATCTATCCCAGCAGAGTGCTGCCCCCCTGACATCTCAGATGCTCAGGTAAGAGCCGCCCTCTCCAAAGCAAAAAACACAGCATCAATGGGACCAGACGGTGTCCTGGGCTGCTTCCTACATGAACTCCAAGAAGAGCTAGACCCAAACATAAAACTACTGTTCAATTTTAGCCTTACTACAGGATATGTACCCAAAGAGTGGCATACAGCAACAGTGGTCCCTCTCCACAAAGGTGGTGCCTCAACAGATCCTGGAAACTATCGCCCCATAAGCCTGACTAGCTTTATTCTGCAAAGCTATGGAGAGGATCATCATGGAGCTCATAAACAAAGACATTGGGGACCTACAGACACTAGATCCTACCCAATTTGGCTTCATCAAGGGCAGATCCTGCCTCTTAAACCTGGTCGACTTCTTTGAAACAGTCACCAAAGCCATAGATGAAGGGAAGGTAGTCCACACAGCCTATCTGGACCTAGCAAAGGCATTTGATACAATACCCCACTCGGGCATCATAGATAAGCTATCCAGCTTAAATATAAACCCCTATGTCACAAGATGGGTCGCAAACTGGCTCAAAGACAGAACCCACAGAGTGAGAGTTGCTGGAGCCATGTCATACTCGAAACCGGTCACAAGTGGCGTCCCACAAGGTTCTGTCCTGGGAACGCTCTTGTTCGGTATATATTTCTCGGCGGTACAGGCCAGCACAGAAGGACTGTGGCTGACCAAGTTCGCAGATGACTGTAAACTGGGTGCCATAATCGACTCTCCAGTCGACACAAGCATCCTCCAAAAGGGCCTCATAGAAACAGACAACTGGTGCCAGAGCTATGGCCTCAAGCTAAATGCCAAAAAGTGTATAGTCATCCCCTTTGGCAAAAACAATGTGCCCACAAATTACCACATAGGTGGTAATCCATTAAGTACAGAAGTAATTAGGGACCTGGGGACCCAAGTTGATAGCAGTCTCTCATTTGACAACCACGTGGCCAAAGTGGTTAGAAAAACATTTTATATAGCCCACCTAATCATGAAGGGATTCGCATCTAGATCAGGGGAGGTCATTGTGCCGCTTTATTCATCCCTCATCAGGCCTATCATAGAATATAATGCCCTTTTTGGGATGTACCTTACCCGACACCTGCAGCAATTAGAAAGACCCCAAAAGTACCTCACCAAGAGGATCAAGGGACTCAAGCAGATGCCATATGCTGCTCGGTTAAAAAAACTCCAGCTCTACTCAGTTGCATACCGCCTACTTCGAGGCGATCTATGCCTGACATATAAAGCTATGTCCAATCCAGAATTAATGGACATACTCCACCTCAGTAAATCTAAATCCCTTAGAGCCACACGCTCGAGGGACTTGAACCTCAGCACAGAAATAAATAGAACTTGCTGGAGGGACAGATTCATAACCCAGAGGCTCCCTTCGCTCTGGAATAGAATTCCAATTCATGTTAGGCAGAGCACCTCACTGAATCTCTTCAAGAAGAATCTTGATGAGTGGATGGGGGATCGTAGGTTTGTCCCGGGGATTACTTCTGTGTCACTATTAGACACAGGCACAGTAAACTAAACCTTAAAAAGGGCACACTATACTCAAATCAAGGGGTGGCGTAAGTCAAACAAAATCGGGCTAGGCTTGTAATTGCCCCAGGGCAGATAGCCTAGTATGAACCTATGAACCTATGAAAGCGCTTGTGTTAATAAACAGCTGTGTTGGCTGAAGAAACTGGAGCCTTGCCTTTGCTTTTTTTCTGCATTTTCTTTTTTAACACCTTCAATAAATTATCACTTAATATAGAGAAAAAACAAACTAGACTAATATTTTTCATGTCCATGTATTACACATATATATATATATATATATATATATATATATATATATATATATATATATATATATATATATATGTATATATATATATATATATATATATATATATATATATATATATATATATATATATATATATATATATATATATATATATATATATATATATGTATATTTCTTTTTAACTCCAGCATTACATGAATTGCTCTATTCCTGCCTTCCCTTAAACCTCTCCCTCACCTCATATATATATATATATATATATGTATATTTCTTTTTAACTCCAGCATTACATGAATTGCTCTATTCCTGCCTTCCCTTAAACCTCTCCCTCACCTACTGAACAGTATTTTGCATGTAAAGGGTTGGGAGGGTGGTCTAATGGTAAGGTGTTTGCCTTACAAACACAAGGTGCAGGGTTTGAGTCTCACAAGGGTTAATTGGCTAGGCTTAAAAAATGGCTCGCAAGGGCAGTTAGCCTAGTACTAACCAATGAACCAATGAACCAATTGCTCCCACAATACCAATTATTTCTATGTGATTTGCTCCTTCCCATTTCAAAAGTTTTCTCCCTAGGTCTTTTATCTACTTTACAATATTCAGTACTTCAGTGATAGCTGCTTTAGATTTTGATTTCCATTTTCTAGTAATTTCGTTTGTCAGCAGCCAATAGCATTAAACTTAGTAAGGGCTTGCTTACTATGTATACTCAGTGCAGATCTCATGTCCCAGCTCAAAAGAATCATTTCCTTAGTAATAGCCATTTACTCCCCCAACATTTCTGACAGACTACTCTGTATGGAGTTTTTAAAACTTGACAACTTGTTTCATTCATTAAATCATGTGGACACGTACCTCTCTTCCATCACGCCTTCGACATTTGCTATCTACTTGTGGAAAAATTCTCTGTAGCCTGCTTGGGGTATAAAAATACCCATGCAAACATTTTCAAGCAAAAATCCTAAACCTTCTGCACCTTGTCCCATACTTGCGAGACATACACACAAACTGTTCTTTTGTAAACAGCCTTTTCAGTCTCTCTTACCAATGTTTTATAATCCCCTCTGACTGATTCTAACAGATATCCTACAGTATTTTATACCCCCCTACTAAGCATGCCTTTTTAACAGCAGTTTCTACGATAGACTCTACTAAAAACTCCACCAGAGTACCAGAGTTATCCCTTCACTTAACACTTCCTTATCCCTTTCTCTGTTATACTTTGATATTAATCTATGGTAGGGAAGCCAGTCTCTAAACTGCAGTCCAAACTTCTGCTTGGCCTTATCCCACATCCCACGCTATTACCCTCCCCTCTCCAGTTACTTGCTCCCAAAACCTTGGTTCGTTTGGAAGTTTTTTTCCAGTAAATTTCAGTCCCCTCTTACCTATAATTCTATAACTCTACTTGAAGTAATCCCTATTAGCAAAATCTCTTTTCTCCATTCCTGTGCTGACTTGGTTCATAGAATAAGTTCTGCAACTTTATGGATGTAATATCCTGTATGGTGGCCGTCATTCTCCTTAAAGATTTGCATCCAAATTCAATCTAATTGCAACTCGAAAATTCATCATCCCTTTCCACTTTGATTAATAACATTCTGACTGCATTTTGTATAGCAGCCCTAATAGCATAGCTCTAAAGTATCAACTCAAATCAAGTACCCCTATACCACACCTTTTACTATGGGAAACATTAACTTATCCCACTTAACTTTTGCCCTCTTCACCTCCCAAATAAACGTCTCCAACTCTTCAGTAATTAGTCTACAACTTCTCTTTTTTTAATATGCTTGACCTGTACATAAAAACTAAAGGATCAAAACATTTTCACTGCTTGTATCTTACTATCCATACCCAGAAATAAGATCTTCTAGTTCTCAGTTTTTCTATTATCTTTTCTTTAGTCACTTCCCACATATTCTTAGCTGCCATAACAGAATCATTTTAATCCATACACTTAGATACTTCACCCTATCATGTCCCCATAAAGAAATAGGAATTCCTGAACCAATTCATGTGTGGGTATATAGTTTTTACTCCTATAGCCTTTGTTTTACCTTCAGTAATTTTATAACCCAAAAAGACTCAAAACTATCTCAAAATGCGCCACAACACTGAACCATACTTTTCTGGATTTACCAAGTACAAAATATCTATAAACAAAGCTAACTTTTCTTGTTTAACATACCATTTATAATCTAGAATTTGTGAGTCTCTTATTTTATTTGCCAGTAGTGGCTCTAATTAGAAAGTAGTTGGGATGGCCAAATGGTTTACTCTGCCAGACTCGAGGAGTACTCTTTCCATAGTTCATAGGTTCACAGGTTGATACTAGGCTATCTGCCCTAGGGCATTTACAAGCCTAGCCAGAGTGTGTTTGGCTTTCGCCACCCTTTTTAGATTAGTAGACTGTGCCTCTGTATAGTAGGTCACAGAAGATAGCCCATTTAAGGTTAGTTTACCATGCCTCTGTCTAGCAGTGGCACAGAAAAGATCCCAGGGGTAAATTTACGATCTCCCATCCAAACGTCAAGATTCTTCTTGAAGAGGGTCATTGAGGGGCTCTGTCTAACATGGATTGGGATTTTGTTCCAGAGTGAGGGGAGTCTCTGGGATATGAATCTGTCCTTCCAGCAAGTTCTATTTATTTCTGTGCTGAGGTTTAAGTCACTGGAGCGTGTAGCTCTGATGGATTTGGATTTCTTGAGGTGGAGCATGTCCATTAATTCAGGGTTGGACATGGCTTTATACGTCAGGCACAGGTCGCCTCTGAGTAGGAGGTAAGCAACTGAGTAGAGCTGGAGTTTCTTTAGCCTAACTGCATAGGGCATCTGTTTGAGTCCCTTGATCCTCTTGGTGAGGTACTTTTGGGGTCTTTCTAGTTGTAGCAGGTGTCGGGTAAGGTACATCCCAAATGGGGCATTGTATTCAATTATGGGCCTGATGAGTGATGAGGAGAGGGGCACAATGACCTCTCTTGATCTAGATGTGAACCCCTTTGTGATAAGGTGGGCTATACAGAATGTCTTTCTAACCACTTTGGCAATGTGATTGTCAAAGGAGAGATTGCAATCTACTTGGGTCCCCAAATCCCTAATTACTTCTTCCGTACTTAATGGATTACCACCTATTTGGTAATTTGTGGGCACTTTGTTTTTCCCAAAGGGGACGACTATGCACTTTTTGGCATTTAGCTTTAAGCCATGGCTCTGGCACCAGTTATCCGTCTCTGTGAGACCTTTTTGGAGGATGCTTGTGTCAACCGGCGAGTCGATTATGGCCCCCAGTTTGCAGTCATCTGCAAACTTTGTCAGCCATAGTCCTCCTGTGTTAGCCTGTACCTCAGAGAAATATATACTGAACAAGAGAGGTCCCAGGACTGAGCCTTGTGGGATGCCACTTGTAACTGGTTTAGAGTCGGACATGGCACCTGCAATTCTGACCATGTGTATTCTATCCCTAAGCCAGTTTGCAACCCATCTTGTGACATAGGGGTTGATATTTAAGTTGGTGAGCTTATTTATGATGCCCGAGTGAGGTATTGTGTCAAAGGCTTTTGCAAGGTCAAGGTAGGCTGTGTGGACTACCTTCCCATCGTCTATGGCCTTGGTGACTGTTTCAAAGAAATCGACCAAGTTCAAGAGGCAAAATCTGCCCTTAACAAAGCCGAATTGGGTAGGATCCAGTGTTTGGAGGTTCCCAATGTCTGTTTACGAGTTCCATGATGATACGCTCCACAGCTTTGCAGACCAGGCTAGTTAGGCTTATAGGGCGATAGTTTCCAGGGTCTGTTGTGGCACCACCTTTATGGAGTGGGACCACTGTTGCTGTACGCCATTCTTTGGGTACATAACCTGTTGTAAGGCTGAGACTGAATAGTGATTTTAAGTGATGGGTATTATGGTCTCCAGATCAAGGTGTCAGTTCAAATCCCACTTCTGATCACCCACAAACCCCATCCCTATTGTATTTTTAAACCTGGTAGCTTCTCAGTTGCCCACCATTACTCTAAATTTGATTTTGGACACTCCTCCCAGTCTCTTTCTACTGGACACACGTTATCAATTGGGAAGGTCCTCTACCTAGGCTCTTAAAGCTTCAGATGCATAGTGTGCAATGCAGTGCATAGGATATTAACCCATTTTTCCATCTTAACTTTAAAATCAGCAGCATCGGGTCCAAAACGACCAATCATTGGATAGCCCACATTCGCTTCTCAATAGTCTTGGGATTGGTACTTCTGATTTGCTCCTAATGACAGAAGGAGCAAAGGGACATCACTTCCTGAAGACCGCTAATCACCATAAAGCCTGAAAACTGTTTCATAGGACTCAGCTTGGAATTTGTGCTACTGCTCTGCTCTGGGTGAGAAGAAGCAGGGTAATTGATACCTGAATGCCTCTGCTGGGCAATGTGCGGGACCTTCCTGATTGTGCTGGTTGCTATTCATGGCATCTACCAGGAAAAGGCTACAACAGGCCTTTAGACCCCTGCATTGTCTGGGATGAGACTGATGATCACCAAAGAGCTTCTGACCCGCTTCTCATCTTGGCACTGGTGCGACTGTTTTTCTTCTCATGAGAGAGGAAGCAAACAGACATTGAATCCTAGCAATATGAAATTGAACTGAGACCAGCACTAGTTACAACTAGGTGACTCCCACTATTCATCACTCTTGACAAAGCTAATTTTTTCTTTTCAATAATTAGTACTTGATTAGCTACTGTCTAACTTAACCTCAGTGTATCTCTCTAAATGCTTCTTCAATAAATCTTCAGTCTACTATAGTATATTCCCTCATGTATGTGGCAGACCCCTGTACAGACAGACACATTGACTTGACATTCCCCCTGTACAAGTACTCTTGAAATTTCACAAATACCTATTTGTGCACAGGGTAATCAGTCCGCACATTGACTAGCACTTCCCCCCAGAATTGCGAACCTGATACTCCTAACTTTACTCTCGCAACCATCTAATCAATAAAAAAGGCCTGTTGTCCTGGATATAAACGTTTTCCACTATCTCCATCGCCAGCTTGGTGGATAAGGTTATGTGAGAGATGGAGTTACACAATGTCACTGGAAACAAAGCTCTCACATAAAAGGACTCCTAATGTCACACTACATCCACCACTCACAATATGAGCCAACCACAGACTCACACATGTTCAGGAACTTAAATATAATCTTCCTAAACCCAACAACCACCTAGACAAAGCAAACAAATGCCCTCAGCAGCCCCAAATGCATGATTTCAAATCACTCACATCAACACATACTGTCACATCTCGTGGAGCTTCTGTTACTAAGTCCATAAGGCAAGTCATCACTTAACCAAACAGTCTGGTTACTGGAGACTCCACTGTGAAACACACTGATGTCCCTCTCACCAGACTGAGTAAGGAGATAGTCAGGATCAGAAGCTTATCAGGGGATATTATAGGCCAGATTATGCATGTCCTCAGGTCACTTATCCACAACTACCCGTATGATTCAGCCATATTCCATGTGGGTGTAAATGACCTACCTGCCCAGACTGTATGAAGAAAAACATGATGAAACTCTGAAAATGTGTGTCCCAAGCTGGTATGAGCCTAGCACTCAGCAGCATTCTACCTGCTACAAGGATGATGCCACAATATGAAAAGAAGATGACTGACTTAACAATTGTCTTTGTATTCTGGTGTCATTCTAAGACGGTGTAATATTTGGTAGCATGAAAGTAGATTGTCAGCAGACCACACTGCTTTGCCAGGGATGGTCTGCACCTGTCCACTCTAGGTTTTTGAACAATAGCTAAAACAATGTCTAAAAAAGACACTGTGAGGGAGGACAAAGCCAAATTGAAAATTCTTCCAACACAGCAAATCAAACAAAGAAAATCTAAAGGTATAGCTGCTCAGAGCCAGGAGTCTAAATAAACTCCACTCCCTGCAAGCTCTCTTCACCCTGCAGAATGCAGACATCTTTGTAGTCACCGAGATATGGATTAAAGCCATGGACAGCACCTCGGCAGTTCAAGGCTATAATGCCATCCACACATTTTGACCAGCTACTAAGCAGGCGGGGACAAAAGGTGAAGGTGACTCGATTTACATCAAAAATAACTATACCTCCAGGCTGGTCAAATAGAAGATACACTCCAGTTTCTCCATGTTCATATCACCATAGGAAAAATCCCATACCACTTCCCTGCAAACTACATGTCCCCCTATATGACGCAGAAAAAATAACACGTATTTAAGCTTAATTACCCCATTATTAACTGGGATTCATATAGAACACCAAATGTGCAGGTACAGATTCCTGGACTTTGTAAACTGAAACTCCCTGGACCAGACTGTCACTATGTCAACCAGGGCACAAACACACTAGATTTGGTCCCCACTGATATGGGAAAGCTCTGTGTGATGCTCCACCACTGGCCCATTAATCAAGAAGCCTCAATCCTCACCATTGGCAACAGTGGGGGATGTACACACTGGAAGGATGACAAGTACACACACACAGTAAAGTGCAATTTCACTTAACAGCACACAGACACACAGACACAGGCACACACACAAAGACACACAGACATTATTTAGATGTTCAGCTTAGAAAGGATTCTGTGAAATTACAACTTGTAAGTGACCTTTATAGAAAACCCACTTACTGCAACAGCCTTCTTCACTATCAGAGTAGTCACCCTGAACATGTTAAGAAGGGTGTAGTAAAGGGCCAATACGTGTAAATTTCATGAATGGTTAGTAGAGATGAAGACTTTCATAAACAGGGTGACTTGATGAAGGATATGTTTATGTTCAGGGGGTATCCCACTGAGCTAGTGGACAAAGTTTACAAAGAAGTTTGGAATAAGAGAGAGGGTGGTACTTTAGAGACCCTTCTTAGTACAGGTGATGTTGACCAGAACTTCCATTTGGACACGGATTCTATTACACATACTAGTACTGGTAGGAACTACATTTGTTCCTTTATTTTCTGTAGACCACCAAGACATTTACAATATTTTAAAAAAGAACTGGCGGATTTTTTTATGGCCAGAAAGGATTGTTGGATAAAGTGGGACTAGAACCCCGGGTAATATTTAGAAGGGAGGCTACAATTAAAAACTTGTTGGAAAGAGAGATTCAAATGGCCCTAGTGTACATAATGAAATAGAGGTGTCCAAAAAAATAACCTAACAAGGTAAAACATTTCATGTAGCTCAATGTTTTTGTTTTTGATATGTATGAAATTAGTTATAAAAAAATTAACTGCATAAAACTGGTTCTGTAAAGCATATCCTTAGCCTATTCTTTGTTAGAGCTTGGCAGATCTTAATTTGAGAACTGGTACCAGTGAAACATGGGTATGCTTTACATGCTATTTTAGGGCACCTCTATTTCATTATGTACACATATGCATTTTAGGTTTTTATTCAACATGGGGGGGTGACATTCTGTTTTACCTTTATGTATAGGTATTTGTTTACTGTGGATGTATATGCAACTGTTCTGAATTAATTATTATATTTATTACATGACCTCATATATTTTTATACTAATGTTGAGGGATGTATTGATCAGAATGGATTAGTACTGTATTTATTGAATTAATGTTACAGAAATTTCAGTATGAGTGTTTTACTATATCTTTAAATTTTTGTCATTTTATTTAATTGGGACTAATTACCACCACCAGGTAATTAGGAAGGAGGTATATAAGGAGGGACTGCAATGTACTTCTTATTTCTGATGAAGTCCTGGATGCACTAGGATGAAAATGTGGTGTCTTTGCAATGTTAAATAAAACAGACTTTTTTGCTCCTTTCTATGCTGTGTTGGTGGCTTTGTTCTGCTGGAACCTAGGTGCTTTATTTTGCATAAAAAAATCACTTTTAGTAAATCCACCAAAATACATTAACGTTCAAACCATACGTTTTTCGTTTCTTAACTTTATCAGATGTGGGCTGGAACTAAAACCAGAAATTTAAACCATTGGTAATTATAATTATCATAAACCAATCAGAATGTTTTAATTTACATAGTAAATTTAGCTTTTTGTAAAAGATAAACATGATGTTCTTAAAGTGCATGTTCAAAAAATGCAATGACTGAATGATATTGTATCTGAAACCTCAAATAGTATTTGAAATTATTTGATTTCATAAGACAAAATACATATATAAATATACTAAAAAACACATAGATAAAAGATGTACCTATACCATCATCTACTGTTCATTCAGAAAAAAAATATTAAAACGTGATTTATTTGAAAAAATGTTCTCATTGAAACCTATTCTAGAATGTTACTTAAAAAAATACATATTTATAAAACAAATTTGTACATATATATTATGCTAAAAACTTCACTCAATTAAAAATGTCAAATTGGAAACTTGATGAATCCATAAAAAATGTTTTAAAAAACATCTAAAAATGCATATAAACCACGAGTATAAAAATATATTCAAACAAAGATAAGATATTTATAACTTTATCTAACTTGGCATAAACTATAGCAGCAATAGAAAGTTCACGATTGATCAAAGTATACATTGTGTTGGTCCATTTTATTGTGTGTATAAATGTCAAAATCTTTCAACATATATATTTGTATATAAAATTCTTTTTATTTGATTTTAACCCCAACTTAGAAAATATGTCCCATCTTTTATCATACTTCATTAGTGGGACCCAGAGGTTTATAACTTAGCCGCTCTGAGTTTAAGAAGTGGGGCAATGGAAATACATTCATTTAACTCTGGTTTTTCGATTGCCTGCAAGGTCACTTGCCACCAGAGTTCCCTGTATTCAATTCTTTCCTCCCATAAACCCCCTCTTACATCCATCTTTACCCTTTCTAATACAAAAAACAAGAAATGGGCATCATTACATTCTTGTTTATGTTTAAAAGGAGCATTTGTTTGCTTTTTATTCTGTATATCATATACATGTTCGTATATTCTTCTTCTCAACTTTCGTTCGGTCTTTCCTATATAGAATGCTTGGCAGACTTCACAGTTTGCCAAATATATCAAGCCTGAACTCTCACAGTTACTGTATTCCTTCCCTTCCAAAACTGTTTCCCTACTTTCCAAAAAAATGGATTCTTTATTAATAATGAAAGGACATTGAGTACAGTGCCCACATTTAAGGTTCCCTTCCTTTTTATTCTATTTGATACATTAATTGCCTTGTTTGTTTCTAATAAGTTTTTAATACTTAAGGATTTCTTATAGATCACTTTCAAATTCTCCTTTTTTATTTTTTTCTAGGTCAGTGATAGAGGTAAATCTGTTCCATTCTTTCTCTAAAATGTTCCTAACTAATGCTGAACTTGCATTATATTCAATTACTAAGGCTCAATTAAAATCTTCTTCTATTTTATTCTGCCCGTTTGTTTCACTTTTTAAACCTAATATAGGTTTACATTTTTCTGATCTACCTTCTGCCACTTCCTTTTCTATTTTTTCAATTAACACCTCGGGGTACTTTCTTTTAATAAACATTCTCCTTAAGGTAATCATTTCATTTAAAAAATCCTCATCATTAGATGTCATTCGTGATGATCTTATGTACTGCCCCCTAACCAAATTTATTTTTTGATACATTGGATGAGCACTATTGTAATGTACCTTTGAATTAAATTTGTTGTCCTTCTTATAGATCATTACATCTAAGTATTCCAGTTTTTCAAAATCAACTTTAAATGTAAATCTTAAGAAGTCAGTACTACTGTTTAAAAATTTTATGAACTCCAAGATCTCTTCCTCAGTAGCTTCCCAGAAGATGCAAATGTTGTCCAAAAATCTTTTAAATAACAGTCATTTACTGCTAACAATAGATTTAAACACCTGTTTCTATTCCCATTTTGCCAAAACTAGATTTGCGTTATGTTGGTGCCCAAGCTGCGCCCATAGCTACACCCTTTATTTGGTGAAAATATTCACCTTTAAAGCAGAAAAATTGTATTTGGGAACCAAGTCCATTAATTGAAGAATTACAGTACATTCATTATGCGTTAAGATCCTATCTTCAAAAATCAACTCTTCCAAAAGTGCTAAACCTTTTTCGTGAGGAATGCTAGAAAACAAATCAATTGCATTGATGGTAAGAAACTTAATATTTTCTTTGTATAAATTCTGATCAATACTTCTAAGAAAATCCCACAAATCCTTAAGTATATTTTTTCTCCTTAACCAGGACAATTTTAGTTTTAAATCAATATATTTAGCAAGGGGAAGTGTCTTTGAACCCTCCACAGACACTATTGGTCGTAAAGGTGGGTCAGTACCATTTTTGTGCACTTTTGGTATTCCGAATATTGTTGGAATCTTTGGTTTCGCCACCTTTAAATATTGATAAGTCTTGCTGTCAATCAAACCTTCCAAAACTACATTCTCCAATTCCATGTCAATTCTACAATAAGCTATATTAATCTCATTTTTTGAAATACTAGCATATCTCTCAGGGTCCCTTAAGATTTTATTCATCTTCCCTTCATAGGTCCAAATATCCATCAATACAATTCCCCCTCCGTCATCTGGCTTCATAACTCTTGTACTCGTGTCTTTCCTTAATTCATTTAACACGGAACTTTCTTTTAAATCCAAATTACTTCTATATTTAACTTTATCAAATTTCTTTCTTATTTCATTTTCCACTAAATTCTCAAAATTTCTAATTTGTGGGTGTAGGGGGGATTAAAAACACTCCTCTTGACTAAATTATTAGGTAAATATGGGGTTTCTTGGTTAAAAAAAACCTGTAGATTAATTTTTCTTTTTAACGTCCAACAATATCTTGGTGAGGTCTCCTTTTTAAAAGGAATGAATTTCATACCTTTGGATAATAAATCAAAATGTACATTTTGAAAAGATATACTACTAAAATTATAAATACTAAAATAATCTCTAATAAATCTATATTTGTTATTAACGTCCTGAATGAATACTTCATTGACTGAATCGGGGTGGTGGTTCGTTTCCATGCTGTGTGACTACACTGAGAATTAAGTAACTGAACAGTTTCTGCTGACTGGGAGCTTTATTGTACATCTCTGGGCTTCGTTTTTTTTTTTTGAGTCATGGACTAAAACTAAATACAGAAGGCTGTTACTATGCATTACTTAGCAAGTTGGACATCTCTGGTAACTACCATATTGACAACACACCCCTAAGAGTTGAACCAGCAGTTAGGAACTTGTGGACACAAACAGATAAATATCTAGTGTTTGACCATCTCATTTCAACAGTAGTGAGGAAAGCATTCTATGTTGCGCAACTTACAAAAAGAACATACTTACACTGCATTTGCTGCTCATCAAACCTACCATTCAGTACAATGCCCCCCTTTTGTATGCAACTAAACAAGCACATCCAAAAATTGGCAAGTCTACAGAGGTTCCTCATTAAAAGAATACATGGCAGAAAAAAACATGTCCTATGCAGACTGCCTCAAAACCCTATCCCTGTATACAGTCTCCTACAAGTTGTTGAGCGGAGATCTATGCCCAACATAAAAGGCATCTTCGGACCCCACTCTGATGGGCTTCCTGAATATCTGCAAAACAAACAGCACCAGAATTACCAGTTCTAAAAACTTAAACCTTGCATGTGATATGAATAGGATCTGCTGGACAGACAGGTATGCATCCCAGAAACTACCCCTTCTCTGGAACAGGTTCCCTATTCATGTGAAGCAGAGTTCCTTCCCAACTCAATTCAAATCTAACTTGGACAACTGGATGGAGAATTGAAAATTCACCCTTTGTTTGGCACCGATGTCTCTGACAGACATAGGCAGCCTGTAATTTTTTCATCTCCCAAACTGATGCTTGCAAATGTTTTATCTCTCATGCTCCTGCTTATACTATCAAGGGTATCAGAGCTTGTCAGAGCAATGGAATGTATAGATATAGTCTTAAAAAGGCTGCACTGGTCGTTAGCCTACTACACACCTATGAACTTATGAAATAACAAAGGTGAAAGAGGATATCCCTGCCTAGTTCCTCTTTTCAAATACAGCTTGTTGGAGACGAATGTTCACACTTTAATTTTTGCCTCCAACCCTTCATATATCTTCCTAATTAACCCTATAATTCTAATCACGGATTGCAAATGTTTCCATTGGTCTACTCATAAAATCCCCGCTAACGCTTTCAAATGCTTTCTCAGCATCAATGCCTACCAACAGCAGCAGCAGCAGCAGCATTTTCTTATATCTTGCCTCCCTCTGGATTATCACTGTTCTGTTAATGTTGTCAATGCTTGCCTTCCCACCACAAAACCACAGTGATCCAGAGGTGTACATTTTGGCAACACCACTGCTACTCTCTTTGGTAATAGAGACAGACACTTTGTAGTTGTGATTTAACAATGAAACTGGTCTATATGAATCTGGGTCTGACAGGTCTTCACTGTCTTTCAGTAATACAGCCACCACAGCTTTTTTTTTTCTACGATGCTAGTGCCCCCCCCAACCCCACCTTTTTAAAATACTGTTAAACAAAACATTCCAGACCTTTATTACTTTCTTCCCTCATAAGTTACCTAATTCTGCAGGACTTGCTATCTGTTCTTAGATCATTCCTTTTTGATTGGCTATACATCACCATTTTTATCTCCTCTTCTCATCTTAACTTATTTGGTGAGCCTCGTTCTCCCCTAATGTTGGCATAATTAAGCCTTCCATAATTTTTTCTATTTGTGCCTTTCCTTGATTTCTATATTCTTCTGATTTATACACGTTTTCATAAAATTTCCAAAATATCTCTGCTACCTAACATTTTTCATGCCTTGGAACTGCTGCAAACTTAGAAGCTTGATGACAAAGCATTTGGACTGCATTTTGTATCCAGTGAAATACAGTTAAACTACATTTATAATTGTACCATTTAAATCAGTTTTGTGTGCTGTATGTTGTTTATATAAGATTAAAGCTAGTAGCTTAAGGCATTTTTACAGTCTGCATTGGTTTCTAGCTGCTGTGCTGGGCCTAGATGTTTTTCTGAATGTGTTGTAGCTAGTTGTAACTACAGCTTGTGGTAATCAATCCAGTCTCCTACTTAAGCTACCTGCCTCTGCAGTATATCTGGCCTTGAAAGCTCTTCCCAGTCTCTTCTTCTGTATAACTCCCAGTCTGATCTCCTCTGCTCATCTTACTGGTTACTGACAGAAAAAACTGGGAAAGCCCTACCCTTAGAATGTTAAGAGTACTTTGAAATTGACTTAAAGTGTTATGTTCCTCATTGCTGGCTTGTTTACCTTTGAATCACACCTTGCAAATACTTGTGGCTAGTTATTTGACTTGTTTCTGATACCTTTTCACTTTTGGCTAACTGAAGTGCATTGTTACATTAAGAAGGCTGGGATTGCAATTCTAGTGGAAGTAGAAAGACAGTCTGGTCTGTCCATGTTGGGACACACACAAGAGGGCTTAAAGTGACAATAACAATTACTTATTGTAGCTAATTGATACCTTTTCACTTCTGGCTAATAAAAAATATGTTCTTACATTAAGAAGACTGGGACTGCTATTCTAGTGGTAGCAGTAAAGTAGCCTAGTCAGTCTGAATTGGGAAACACACAGGGAGGCTTAAACTGATATTCAGGCAGAGGGCTTTTTGGGACTTAGATGAGTGTTAATCTGCACTTGAGAGCTACGTTTGCTGTGCTTTTACACTAAGAAGTTCCAAAATCATCAGTCTTGTAGCAGAAGGTGTTTACCTGGTCTCCCCGAGTTGGGAGGCACTCCAGGGAGCTCAAAGTGTAGCAATTTACTGGCCAGAAGGCACAGGAGGTTAGTTCTCAGCTTTTTTCTGTCTGCTATAAATTAGGCACGTTTTCACAGAGCTGTTCACTGCCCAGTGGCAGTTAGCAGTACCCTGTATAGCAGCAAATAAAGTTAATGACTTTAACCTGCAACACAAAAAGGCTTTAAGTGGAGCCAAGCTTAGGGCAGCTTGCTAGATTGTGCTATAATCTTAGTGCTGATGTAACATCTAGCCTTTACCCTAGTCACCACTTAAGTGATCCCTGTAAAACCAGACCATAAACCATAACAGCCCAACCCTAACACAGGTCCTGACAACATGTCTCTTGGTAGAAATGGGCATCCTGATACAATGTAGCAATTGGTTCATGTACTCAGACAACCGTTTAATCCTTTAAGAAACTAACACAGTACGTGAGAGATGTATATACAGAACTTGCCAGGAGGCAAAAATCTTGCTTACAAACAAGGTTGTCAAGACCACTCACTACATCCTTCACACACACACTGTTCCCCACATACATAGATCTTCAGATGCTGAGTTACTTAAAAGAAACCTCTCCAAACCTCATAGACCTCCTGAATCATCACAGTGCAACATTCACTAAAGCACACACCAAAAGCAATACCTAACACCACATATAAGCCTACAACCAATGAACCTCCAAGAACACTGACCATAAGGTAGGCAAACACTTTACCTAGTACTCTTGTTATATGGGAATATACTCTTCTTCCCTGGCTGGATAAGGAGAAGATAATGGTCAGTTGCCTATCTGAAGCCAGGATCTGCAATATTACACACACACTCAAGTGACTGCACTACAGGTACCAGTATGATCCTATCACAGTCCATGTGGGTGTAAATGACCTGAGGCATACCTCACTGGACTATATGAAAAGAAAATATGTACCTCAGGCGCCATTTTTAAATCCCTAGCCCTAACTAGCAATCCCCTGTCCTCAGGGTGGTGTGTGGTCCGTAAGTTTGTTTTTCTTTGTATGTTATGTACATACTCTGTATTTGTGAATAGCTTTGCATATGTTTCCGATGGACTATATCGCCCTATACTTTTGTTAAATTTATTTACTTTGTCTTGCCATGCACCAAAGTTATACGTGTTTTCCGCGTGGTGTACAAACTGCCGGTAGGTATCCACAGCGGTCTTCTGACTAACTAGAGCTGCTACCTACTACCAAGAGCCTCTAGAAGTTGTTATAAAGTGGTTGGCTGTTGATTTTTCAGTCCTTACAGATACCTACTGTGTTTTACACCAGTCGCGCTCTTTTTGGGCTCTGGCGTATACATAACGACAACACGCCACTATGAAAGAATAGGGGTTTTCCTCCTTTGCCGCTACTCTAGGTTTTATCTGGAGAGGTCATTATTGAAATTGTTTTCTTACCTAGGATCTCCAAAGAGTTTGACCGGTAGATTTTGTAGTTTATTGCTTATGGCTAGTGGTGAGTGTACCCTATTGCGCTCTTTTCCGCTTCCTACCTTGAGAGTGCGTATTTCAAGCATTCTGATTTTATCCAGTAGTTGGTTGTTGATTGACCGGTAATAAATTGTTGTTTAATGCTTCGGTGTTTAAACTGTACTGTATCTCACACTCCATTCATCTACTGACTTGCATTTGCTTCACCAGTTCTTATCTTACTTCTGCATTGATTTTAACCTAATTGCCATCTTATATCTCTTTTTTCTCCATCTTTCTTTCAGTTTATAAGCCTTGTGCCAGTCTTACAGGCTCTCCCCCTTACTGTAACATAGCAAGGTAGAAGGAAACCAATAAAGAACAGAAGGGATACGCACCAGGAAACCCTACGTGAACTACCTAGACTCTCCTCGTTTAGCCTCACAGTCTAGGAGATAACCTACTGTTTTCATAGTTTACAAGCCTTGTGCCAGTCTTACAGGCTCTCCCCCTTACTGTAACATAGCAAGGTAGAAGGAAACCAATCAAGAACAGAAGGGATACCCACCAGGAAACCCTACGTGAACTACCTAGACTCTCCTCGTTTAGCCTCACAGTCTAGGAGATAACCTACTGTTTTCATAGGTATTAAACTAACTTTTGTAAGTGCTAAAGTAGAACCTATTGTAAGGGCCTGCACACCTGAGGACCTACCCATAGGCCATCTCCTACTTACCTATTTCTTTCCTCCTTACCTCCTATTTTAGGCTTAATTTGTAACTCCCTCCTTACTCCACTAGAGGGCAGCAGAGCTCAAAGCAAGTAGAATTATTTCTTACTGGAAGCCAAACACCTGCAGCCCTGTGGAGTAGCCTTCATCTATTATCCCTACTAGAACCATTACTGTATGTAATTACCTCCCTCTATCAGATAGGTAAGGAATTAACCTTATTAGTGACTATTATTAATACAAGTGAACCCCTCTGACAGACAGCAAATGTAGTAACCTTTTATTGTTTATTACTCATTCACCAGAAAGCTTATTTGACTGCCCTTTCTATTCCTGTCCTAGAACTCCTTAATCAACTTTCAAAACTAGTCACTTTTCCTGCATTAGAACTCCTTACTATTACCTCTCTCTCTTATACATCTTTTCTAAACACTTACCCCTTTATGTCTTTTAATAAGTAAATATAGGAAACAACTCTTACATTTCTCTTAGCCTATAGAACACAGTCTCACTGTATAACTGATTGTCTCCCAGCCTCTCTCAGCTATGACCCGCTCCGTTCGCCCTACAGGCTCACTCCCCCCCTACCCTACCCCCAATTCTCACCCACCCCCAGTGGTCCTAGACTTATACTTCTCTTACCACACCCCCTCCCTCATCCTAACAACCTTACTTGCCAACCTATTAACTAAAGTATCCCCATCCTTCCCACTTAACTATTACTTTTATAACCACTCCTATTGTACCTTAATTCTTCCTTTCAGCCACTAACACTTTGTTGTCTCCTCTCTTTCCTCTTCTCATTCTATTTCCCCTTGCTTGTTACATCTTCCCATTCTTTTTCCCCTTGCTTGCTACATCTCTTCTCTACTCCTACAAACTTTTATACATAAACTCTAAAGATGACTTTAACAGTTAAAACAATCATTACCAGATCCATACTCATAACCATACTATCAACTGCCCTGACATATGCATATATCCTCACCTCCTTTGAAGAACCATACTTTTACCACTTTAACTACTCTACTAAACAGACAGCAGTACACACTTCTACACTACCAAGTAGTCAAATTAATATCAACTCAACTCGAAGCTATCTATGACCGAGATACCAAAGACTCTCCCACGTTAAGTACAATATACCCACAGTAAAGAAAGTGAAATATCTAACCAACTTTATTAATAACTCTGCATTAAGACTCATTAAACACTCCTTAAAAGATGGTGACATCCACCCTAACCCTGGCCCTCCCAATCCACCTACCCTAATAAACCAACCCATACTCCCCAACTCTTTCCTAATAGTACATCTAAATATCCGCAGCCTTAACAACAAAGTAACCCATCTCCATGCCCTTTTAGACACCCTTAGCTTTGACATCCTCCGTCTGACAGAAACATGGTTAAAACCTGAGACCAAAGACAATAAAATCATTCCCCAAGGGTATAATGTACTCGTATAAAAAGAAAGGGTGGGGGAGTAGCAGTCTTTTTCAAAGACAAACTCCAGATCTCCACTTTACCATTCTACCCACCTCAAGATAGTAGCAGGTACTTATCACCAGACTTCAAATCAACCAAAACAAATCTTTATACATCATCTGCATCTACCTTCCAACAGGTAATAATATCAGTACTATAGAATATATACTAAGCTGGGTGTCCTTAACTTACCCCCAAGAAACTATTATACTTGGTGATTTTAATACTGATTGGAAAACTATCAATGCTGATAATCCTACCTCCCATATCAACCTTCATGGTTTCAGTCAAACTATCACCTTTACAACCAGAATTAATAAACCAAACAAAAAAGAGAGCACCCTAGACTGGATACTTATAAACAGACAAAAACAAACTTACAATGTAGGAACTCTACCTGACGATGTCAGTGATCATACCTTAACCTACATCCTTAGGCATAAGAATGATATCACAGTTCCACCCATATACAGAACCATACGCACCAATAAACACTTCAACCCAGTATCATTCCAAAATTACCTAAGTGCCTGTGACTGGAACCCTCTAAAAACCCTACCGCTTGAAGAGACTGTCAATTATCTAAACACTAAATTCCTAACTATCCTTGACAGGCATGCACCCAAAAGGTCCATCAGAATTAAGGCCAAACCAGCCCTCTGGCTTTCCAAAGAAACCAGACAAAAAAATCTTACTTAGGAATAAATCCTGGGCTAAGTGGAGAGCTAACAAAAATATTTCTGATCAACAAATTTTTAAGCAACTAAGAAATAGTACAAAAAAAGGGAATACTCTTGGATAAAAATGACTACTACTACAAACTACAGCAAAATCACCAAAATAACCCCCAGAGGTTCTGGTCTAGTATCAATAAACTCCTTTCCCCAGGGCACTCTCGTACTCCTACCCCACTTCAGGCAGACCCTGATACCCCCCCTTCAAACTGCCAATGCCTTCAACTCCTTCACAGATACCATACAAGGACTAGCTAGTCAACTTACTCCAGACAACTCAAGCCTACCCACCACCACACCTAGCACTCTACCAGCATTTTATTTGCAGCCAATCTCTACCACCCTCATCTACAAACTCATTCAAAAACTTAAGCCATGTACTCCTTCTGCCGACCTGCTACTTTCTGAATACCTCCAAAAAGCAGCCAAAGTAATTTCCTATCCCATACCCATCCTCATAAATAGAACCATTAAAGAAGGAAAAGTTCCAGACATCTGGAAAATCTCCCACATTATCCCCCTTCACAAAGGTGGTAACTCAAATGATTACTCTAACTACCGACCAATAGCTCTTTTATCACCCTTAGCAAAAATCATGGAAAAATGTGTTCACCAGCAACTTTTAAACCATTTAACTCAAAATAACACAATAGCTAAGTGCCAGCATGGTTTTAGGCCAGCACATAGCACCACTACTGCTTTGTTATCCTTTACAGATGTCATAAATAGAAATCAAAACAACAATAACCCCTCATCTGCACTCTTTATTGACCTCTCAAAAGCTTTTGACATGGTAAACCGTACCCTTCTTATCAACATTCTTGAATCCTATTCCTTTGACTCTCTGGCTATTAAATGGTTCATGTCCTACCTAACCAATAGACAACAAGCAGTTCTCTGGGAAAATAATATATCATCCCTTCTACCAGTCACCCTTGGAGTCCCTCAAGGGTCCATTCTAGGCCCACTTCTTTTTTCCCTTTTTATCAACGACCTCCATGTAGCAATCCCACAAGCCACCTGCATTCAATATGCAGATGATTCAACATTAATATACTCAGCAAGTTCCACATCTGAGCTACAGTCTCTGACTCAAAATGTTTTCAATACAGTTGAAACATGGTTTACAAAACGTTGCCTCCTTCTTAATGCTAAAAAAACCAAGCTCCTTCTTTTACACCCACTAGCAAGTCCCCCCCTATAGATTTCTCTATCATCTCCAATAATCACACTACCATATACTCCAACTCTACCACCAAATTGTTAGGAATAACTATTGACAATAATCTTACGTTTGATATCCACATAAATAATACCATAAAACTGTTAACAGAAAAATAGGCTCCTTATATAGAATCAAAAGTTTCCTAACTCCAATAGCCAGAACCAAAATTGTGCACACCCATTTAATTTCAACTCTTCTATATGCCTGTCCCATATACACTAACCTCAAAAAAAGTAATCTTATCAAACTAGCACATGCCTACAACAGCATCGCCAGATTTGCCACTGGCAATCCCTTTAGAACTCACCACTGTTTAAATCTAATGCAGCTAGGCTGGATTGAACTTGAAAACCATCTGAATATCTCCCAACTAACCATTGCCCATAAGATATTTTATCAACGTAATAGCACTCCTGTACTATCCAATCTCATAATCCCCTATAAAAATCTAAACTCCCTACGCTCTTCTAGTAAACTTCTAGCTAACATAACCAAGACTAACAACACAGCTGGTGATTCCCTGTTTTCTAATGCAGTGTGAAAAAACTGGAACCTACTCCCCAACGATCTTACATCACTTACTTCCTTGCCTCTCTTTAAACAAAACCTCAAAAAACACCTTAAAACACACTGGTTATGCCCCTGCAGTAACCCTGACTAACCTTCTGCTTTTTCTACCTTATAACCCTGCTTTTACTAACTTATAACCCTGACTAACCATCTGGTTTAGCTAACTTTTATTTGCGCCTCTTTCTATATATTGCAAACACTTTGCATACTTTTTGAAGCAGAAATGAACTGGTGAACACAATGGAACAGACTGCTGGACTTTATACCGTTGTTGATCACAAAACACTCATTTTCATTATTTGTTCAGACCCTTTTCTCACTTTTTTGTGAAATTAATTTAGCACATAATATTTGTAACTTTTATATTAATGTACATGTCATCTTTTATCTCCTTTTTTTATTCACTTCTTCTAGTATCTTTACTTAACTACTTTCATTTACTATGTATCAACTATGATTTGCATCACTTGTATTTTATTTCAAATTTTATAATGAATTTGTCTACAACTGGAGCTTTTCTCCCCAGGCCTCTACTGAAAATGGAATATATATCCAGTTAGACTAGCCCGGTTAACAAATGTAAAATAAATAAATAACAATAAAATTTCTATGAATGTGCGTCACAGACAGGTATGTGTCTTGCACAGAGAAGTATTCTACCTTCACTAAGGATGGTGCCACAGCATGAACAGAAAATTATTTATTTTAACAGTCAGCGTAGTTCCTGGTGTTACTCCAGGGGAATCTAATATCTATCAACATGGGAGGACATGGTTAATAGACCACTTTGCTTTGCCAAGGATGGTCTGCACCTGTTCCCCTATGCTTTTAGATATTGGCTGAAACTTTATAGTCAGCTCCGTAGAGCCTTCTTTAGACAATGTCTAAATGACAAACTTGCCAAGATAGGAAACAAAAAAAAAACCTTAAGGTGTTACAGCTCAGTGCTAGCAGCCTAAACAACAGACTCCACATCCTATAAGCCTTCCTCACTCTGGAGAATGTAGGCATCTGTGCTGCTACCAAGACTTGGTTTAAAGATGCAGAAAGTACTTCAGCAGTGGGAGACTACAGTTCCTTCCACACATTTAGGCAAACAGCAGCACAGACGGGGGCTAAAGGTGAAGGTCTCTCAGTCTACATTAGCAGCAAATACAACTCTTATGTTGGTTACACAGGATGATGCCCTGGAGTACATCCATGTTCAAATCTCCATAGGCAAGATCCTTACCATGTCCTAGTCTGCTACAGGTAGCTCTCTATGATCCAAGAAGCTCACATCTCTTACACAGACCTACTAGAGGCACTCATCATCCAACCAAATACCCTATTTTATGGGAGACTAACCACCCCCTCTACAGAAGGGGAAACATACACTGTCTCTATCTCACAGGTACAATGTTTCTTAGACTTTATCAACACAAACACCCTGGACCAGACAGTGCACACTCCAACCAGAGGACCAAAAATATTGAACTTAATACTCACCAATATGGGAGACCGTTGCAACACCACCAGCTTGTCTTCATTTGTGAAGTCGGACTACAAGGCTGTCTCCCTGGAAATAAAAATCAACCTGGAAAGGCCAACTTAACATGCAACAGTTGGGAACTAAAGCAAACTATATCCTATTAAGTGACAGTTTGTCAAAATTCACTGCTTCTCCCAACCTCGAGAATAAGAAGTTATGTACCTACCATAACGTTCCATGTTAGTTGTCTTCTCTCGCCTTCTTTCTTGCTTGATGGGTTCGGAGCCGATCCCTCGGCTCCGACTCGGCACTTGCTAAGCTCGAGAGTCACTTTTACCAGCTCGAGGCAGCCCCATATCCCATGATGCAAGGCGGTAAGTACCCAGATCTCGTTTGATGACAAAGGGCAATAGCACCAAGCATAAAATACTTCCCAAAGGAAGAAAGAAAACTTACAGATGGAAGAAGGACCAGGTCTGAATGGTCTTCAGCATAACAGTTTCTTATAACAAGGTCTGTCCAGGCCAGGGGGAAGGAGGGAGGGTCGCAAGAAAGAAGGTGAGAAGACAACTAACATGGAACGTTATGGTAGGTACATAACTTCTTAATGTTAAGTTGTCAATCACGCCTTCATTCTTGCTTGATGGGACCGCGTCCCTAGCACCTCTATCCTGGGTGGCTCAATGGAACAAACTCTTGAGGACTGTAGAGCCAAAACTGGCTCTGTCCCTGGAGGCCAAGTCCAATTTGTAATGGGAAACAAAAGTGTGAGGAGTGGCCCAAGTGGCGCTGCACAAATAGTGTCTAAAGGAAGTCTAGCTTGAAAAGCTGTAGAAGTAGCTAAGCTCCTAGTTGAATGTGCTTTAGGTTTTGAGCACAGCTGTTTTCCCCTGAGCAGATAAATTTCAGAGATGACCGAAGAAAGCCATCTGGACAAGGTCACTTTAGAAACAGGAAGGCCTTTTTATTATCCATAGGAAACAAAAAGTTGATCAGATTTTCTAAATTTTTTTGTTCTGTCCAAATAATATCTAAGTTGACGGTGGACATCAAGATAATGTAGCTTTTGTTCAGCTCTATCTGAATAGTTAGGGAAAAATACAGGAGATCAATGGATTGATTCAAATTGTTCTTTGAAGCGACCTTAGGCAAAAAGGTTGGGTTAGTTCTCAAAGATACTCTGTCTTTGTGAAAACCAAATAGGGGTCGAACCGATAGAGCATGAAGTTCAGACACCCTCCTGGCCGATGTAATAGCCACTAGGAATAAAGTTTTCCAAGAAAGATATTTCAGGGAACAAGAAACAGCTGGCTCGAAGGGGGAAAGAATCAAGGATGTCAGCACTAAATTTAGATCCCACTGAGGAGGAGGATTCCTGATTGGAGGCTTTAGTAGGAAAATTCCTTTCAAGAAGGCCCTGCAGAGCCTATGGGACATAATATTATGATCTGCTATCCCGACATGAAAATTGGAAATAGCAGCCAATTGAACTCTGACTGTGGAAGAAGAGGAGCCTGCATGAAAAATCTCTGCTAAGAAGTCCAGGACTGCCTGAACAGGGACAGTAAAAGGATCAATATTCTTGGCCTTAGCCCAATAAGAGAAACGTTTCCATTTGCTTGTATAAATCCCCCTGGTAGAGGATTTTAGTGAAGCTACTATGATGTCTCTAACTGGGTTAGAGATCAAAGGAAGCCTGGCTAAGGAAGGAAGTGGAGCAACCATGCTGTGAGGTTGAGAGAAGAGATTGACCGGTGCAGCTGACCCGATTGGTGAATCAGTAGATCTGGCACTGGGTCCAGATGCCACGGCTGTACCAAAAGGTGATGATGGAGGAACGGGAACCAAACTTGTCGAGGCCAGTAAGGGGCAATGAGAATCAATTTGGCTCTCAAAACGGTAGCTTTCTGGATAACCTGAGGGATCAGAGGAAATGGAGGGAAGGCATAAAGAAGTCCCTGGGGCCAATCCTGGGTCAGAGCGTCTCTGGAGGGATGGCCTGATAGAGGGAAGAGGCAGAAGAAGTCTGGACATTTGCTGTTTTGGGGAGTAGCAAAAAGATCGCAACATGGACGACCCCATTCCAGAAAAATCTCTTCCGCTATAGATTGCTTGAGAGACCACTCGTGAGGCATGAGAATAGCTCTGCTCAATCTGTCCGCTACAGTGTTGGTTTTCCCAGGGATATGCGTTGCTACCAGAAACCGATGAGAGGAGATCGCCCATTGCCATAGTCTGAGCGCTTCTCGACACAAGGGGTAGGACTTGGTTCCGCCCTGTTTGTTGATATACCAAACTACAGACATGTTGTCTGTGTGGACTGCAATTGTCCCTACGGGAAGAAAGTCGTTGAGGGCTTGCAGCGTTAAAAGCACTGCTCTCATCTCCAGGACATTTATGTGCAGATGGTACTCGAACGGCTGCCACGTCCATGAACCATCCTGCCCTGATAATGACCCCCACCCGATCAGAGAGGCATCCGTGGTGACAGTGGCTATCGGGGATGGAGGTACAAAGTACCTGCCTTGGTGAACCTGAGGAGATGTGATCCACCAAGCAAAATGCTCTTTGCCGTCTGTGTCACCAGAATCTGGTGACGCATTGGAAGTTGTTGGTATGACCATTGTGTGAACAGCATCCACTGAAGAAGGCGCATGTAGAATCGAGCCAGGGAAGAAGAGTAATGGCCGCAGCCATGAGACCTAATACCTTTAGAACCATTCTGGCCTGTACTTTCTTGTTGGCCAGAATGATCCTGACATGACTCTGAATGTCTGAAACTCTTTGATCTGTAAGGGTAGCTGACATCCGAACAGTGTTTAAGTTTGCGCCTATGAAGGTAATAGACTGGCAGGGCGATAAGGATGACTTTTCGAAGTTGATCGAGATGCCCAAATGAGAACAAAGATTTATTGTGTAATCCCTGGCTTGTATAAGCTGATGCCTGGTGGTGGCTGACAGGAGCCAGTCGTCGAGATACGGAAACACCTGGAATCCTTGACGTCTCAGGCCGTGACCACTGCCATGCATTTGGTGAACACTCTGGGGGCTGTAGTGAGACCAAAGGGCAGGGCTCTGAACTGGAAATGACTGGACCCCAGCCGAAGCGGAGAAATCTCCTGGGCGTCTGTGAATTTTGATGTGATAGTACGCATCCTGAAGATCTATTGAGCACATCCAGTTGTCCTTCTGTAAGAAGGGCAGAATTGACTGAAGAGTGACCATTCGAATCTTGTCTTCCTCACAGACTTGTTGAGTCTGCTGAGATCCAATATTGGTCTCCAGTCTCCCGTCTATTTGGGGACCAAAAAGAACCTTGAGTAGATTCCGGGCTCTGAATGGTCTGTTGTAACTGGCTGAATGGCTCTTTTTTGCAGTAGTTTTGAGACTTCTAACTCTGCAATTTCCCTTAGACCGGGTGGTACATCTGGAAGGGAATTTGAGGGGAAAGGACTTTCCTCGAAAGGAATTATGTAACCCTTGGATATGATCGACTGTACCCATCTGTCTTGAGTGAGGGAATGCCAGGCTTCTGGGTACAGTGATAATCTTCCCGACTGCCTCCAAGGAGGGACAGCCGGGCAACATCTCAGGGATGCTGAAAGGGCTTGTCAGAGAGAGGCTCTCTGTTTCCCTGGTTTTGGACCCCTCTGCCTCTAGAGCGTCTGTTGTTGTTACCCCTCTGCCTCTAGGGGTTCACTGTCCCCGTGAGTCCGCCGTGACTCCATGGGGTTCACGGAACCACATTTTTCCACCCTTCTGTCCATTGGGATAAGGTCTAGAAGGGTGAAAAACGGACTCCTACAGCAGAAAGAGTCTTGCCGTCCTGCTCGCACCTGGTCAAAGTTTCCTTCACCTGAGGGCCAAACAAAGCTGACCCATCAAAGGGAGAATTTGTGAAGGACGCCTTGAAGGGATCTGCAAAGTCACATAGCCGCATCCAGGCTTGGCGTCTAAGAGCCACACCTGTACCTGCGGCTCTACTCTCCATCAGCAGCATATGATATTAGCCGCATGGAGGAGTTTGCAATGGAATTAAGGGTTCCTAGCTGCGAAGCAATCTTTTCTTGAGCTCCTGCAGCTGTAGGATCCTGTACTACTTCACCCAGCTCCTTAAGGATATCCCTCTGGAGTCTGGTGAAGTGACATAGGTAATTCAGCGACGATAGCAAAGGTCGCTGAGGAAAACATCCGCTTACCGTACCTATCCATGGTCCTAGAGTCCTTATTAGGAGGATGGACGGCAGTGCGGAAGGATCTGCAAGTTCCTTCTTGGTGGCAGCAGCCACCACCATGGCATCAGCGGGGACACCCTTAGTGAGGAATTGCTTGTCACCTGGGGCAGTGATAAATTTTGAAGGCCTCCTAGGGACTGGCTCTACAGAGTCAGGAGCTGCCCACGCCTTTCGGGCAATAACTTGCTTAAGGGGTCGAAGGCGGAGACACCCAGGAGGTGGAGGGCCGAGATCCAAACGCCTCTAGGTATACTGACTCATCCTCAGAGGGATTGTTGGTGGGCCAGTTTCCTTCTGTTGAAGGAGTCCTAGGATGTCTGAGAAGGAGACATCCTAAGAGGGGATCTAGGGGATCCCTCTGACTCATCAAAGTCAGTATCAGTGACAGACTCGGGAGAGTCTACATGCTTCCTCTTACAAGTCCTCTTCCTAGGAGGATCTCCCGAAACATCAGGAGAATCCTCGGAAGAGGGGGAAATTCCCAATGGGGAAACCTGAGGCGGAGGATCTCTGGGTCCTGTAGCAAGAGAAGTGGCAGAGATGTCAACAGGCACTATAGAGGGAGGAGCTACGGGAACAGACTGCTGACTGATACCAGTGGCCAGCACACTCTTCATCACCTCGAATGCTCCCCTCCCAGGCAGGTCCGAGAGAACCCGTTCTGAAGAACTAGGAACTCCAGGGACCACCGAAAGGGAAGTCTCCGAGGCAGATGTCGGAGCCGAGCTCACCAAGGCCGAGGCTCCAAGGGGAAGAGCGGGTTCGGACAAGGGTCCGATGCCACTCACCCCCTCGGAGGAGACCATGGAAGCCCGACCACCGAATCCCTCTAAGGAAGGTCTCAAGAGGAGATAAGAGTAGAGGCTGAAGGAACAGAAGGGGTATCTGTCCTCCAGCCGTAGCAGTAACCATTCGAAGACTCCAACTCCAAACTCTGGGGTAGAGTTGAAGGAGGAACTGTAACGGGTGTGGACCAACAGTCGTCTGTTGAGACGGACTATGTAACATTTGGGCCAGTACCTGTGACTTAAGTAATCTGCTGACCACTCTCTCTAGGTCATGGTCTGAAAGTCTGGATGACCTTGAAGATCGGCTCCGATGGCTCCGTTCGAAGGAGAGGTGAAGCCGGAGCCGAAGTATCGGCTCCAAGGAAGGAGACCTCGACCTCTTCCTGGAATGAGCCATCGGAACCGATACTGTAGACCCTGTCGGAGCCAAAGACTTAGCGGGCCGACAGAAAGCCTCGATGCATCGGCTCCAGCCGGAGCCGATACAGCCACAAAAGTAACGGTGTCGGAGCCGATCGGAGCCGACACCGATGCCTGTGCCACATGGTGGTCGGAACCGATCGGCCGACACCGAAGTGGTCGATGCAGAATCGGCACCGATAGCCATCGGTGCCGAAGGCTGGTTAAGCCAGAATCGGCTCCAGCCGGGCGATCTCGACTGAACGAGCAGTCGGAGCTGAACCGCAGGCTTAGACACAGAAGCCTGGGCCTTGGAAGATTTGGCTGATTTAGATGGAGCCGACTTGGCGGAGAGCCCTCCGGCAAGAAGGCCCCTAAGTATCAGCTTGTTTAAATCTTTCCTGCAGGACTCTCTGGCTGAAGGAATGACAAATAGCACAGGAGTCCTGCAGGTGAAGAGGCCCCAGGCAATACAGGCAAGAAGTGTGACCGTCTGTCAGAGACATCTTCTGACAGCACGAGTCACACTTCTTAAAACCTGAGACCCTCTCCTTTGACATGGTGTTTCACAACACACACCAGTCAAAGAATTAAATTAAATAAAATACCAAAAAGGTATTACTAGAAAAACACACACACACACCCTAACAGGGGGGGGATGGGATGGGTAAAGTTTGACTAAAAAAAATTAGAAGAGACAGGGATTTTCTGTCAGAAAATCTATAAAATTAACTTAAAACTAAAAATTAAAGGGTTTTTAGCAAAAAGGGGCTTAAATATAAAAGTAGTGAATCACTTACCAGGAGCTGGTAAAAGGAGGACCTCATGTTTAAGCGGCAAACGAGATCTGGGTACTTACCGCCTTGCATCATGGGATATGGGGCTGCCTCGAGCTGGTAAAAGTGACTCTCGAGCTTAGCAAGTGCCGAGTCGGAGCCGAGGGATCGGCTCCGAACCCATCAAGCAAGAAAGAAGGCGAGATTGACAACTTAACATCAATTATTTACAGAAACTCTATACAAATATATAAATGGCTGCATTGAGGCTGCTGTACCTTCCAGAAGTAAGCTCAGATCAAACGCCAAAAACGAACCACAATGGTGGAATCCTTACCTTAACAGGGTCCATAACAAAAGAAAAAAGTCATGGCCAAAATCAGAAACAGTATCCCTCAAAGAACTCTCTGATTCAAATAAACAAGAAACTAAGACGTCTAGTTAAGTCTGAAAAGGCCAGTTATGTGGTCAAAACAGTCTCCCATTCTGAGGGTAATCACAAGGCCTTCTTCACCTATGTCAGGAACCTTGCAGAACTGGTGGTAAATTGCACATCCTTCACTGACTAGGGTGACAAAGTGAATCTACTGGCTGATAAATTTAGCTCTAACTTCACTCAAAATACCCCCATGAAATCTTTTCTAGCATATCTACCCCAACTATTAACAGGGAGTAGGTCCTGAAGGCACTCACTAAGGCCAAAATCACTGCTTCAATGGGCCTCGACAATATCCCAGTTGCCTCCTAAAAAGCCTAAAAACATGACCTAGCAGGACCACTTGAGACACCTTTCATCTATAGCCTCAAAACAGGACACCTTCCAGGTGACTGGAGGGCCACAACCCAGATTCCTCTTCATAAGAGTGGACCATCAACTAACCCCAGGAACTACAGATGCATAAGTCTGACAAGTCTCATATGCAAAGCCATGAAACAAATTATCATTGAAATGAACAACAAGGACATTGTCAAGCTACAGACACTGGACCCATCCCACTTTGGCTTTAAGGGAAGATCTTGCCTACTTAACTTGATTGACTTCTTCGAGAGGGTCACCATGGCTATGGATGGGGGGGGGGGTCGTGCATACCACCTACCCTGACTGGGCAAGGCATTCAATACAACATCCCACTTGGGTATTGTTGTTAAACACTCAGAACTAGGTACATATCCCAACATAACTCACTGGATTGCCAGCTGGTTCACAGATAGGACCCAAGAAGTCAGGATCAGTGAGACCATCTCCACCAAGAGATCAGTTCCCAGAGGAGAGCTCCAGGTCTCTATGTTTGCCCTGGTCCTGTTTGTCATCTACTTCTTGAAGTCAAAGCTAATGTCAAAATTTTCTGCCTCACCAAGTTCACAGATGACTGTAAATTGATAGCTATCCCTGATTCCCCCCATGACACGAACATCCTACAAGAGGGTCTAACACAAACAAATGACTGCTGTGAAAGCCACGGATTAAAACTCAAAGCAATGAAATGCATTATAGTGCTGTTTGGGAAATCATCCACCCAAGCTAATTACTACACTGATAAAACACCCCTAAGAGTTGACTCGATAGTTAAGGATCTGAGAACATATGCAGACGGTAATTTACAGGCTGACCAAGACGTACCTAAGCTAGTAAGAAAATTATTCTGTTGCACAACTCATATGCACAGGTACGGTATCCAGGTCCAAGGAAGTAATAGTACCGCTCTACTCAGTCCTTATCAGACCCAACATTGTGTACAATGCCCACTCTGGCATGTACCTAATCAGGCACTTGCAACAGATGGAATGCCCTTAAAGGTTCCTCACCAGGAGAATCCAGGGTATGAATACTCTGTCCTACACAGATCAGCTTAAAGACCTATCTCTGTACTCAGTCTCCTACAGGTTATTGAGAGGGAATCTACGCCTACCATACAGGGCTTCTACAGATCCAGTTCTGATGGACCTCTTGCACATCGGCAAGACAAACTGCATCAGAAACACTATATCCAAGGGCCTGAACTTCGCCTATGACAAACAGAACCTGATAGAGGGACCAATACGAGTCTGAAAGGATCCCCATATGTTAAAGAATAAGCTCCCCCCTCTACATGAAGCAGAATTTATCTCAGACTCTATATTCAAAAGAAACCTTGATCATTGGATAGGAAATTGCAAATTCAACCCCCCCCCCCTCCCCATCTGGTCCTCATGTCTTTGATGGATAGAGGTCAACAATATGTAAATCAATCCTCAACTAACATACCCCCCCCCCACACACACACAACCCTTAGCTACCTCTTTACTAACATACCACATCATATAGGTATGCAAGGAACTGTGGGACAAATCTCGATTGGGTTGTACAGCTAGGCTTGTAATGACCCTGGTGGTTGTTAGTCTAGTATAAACCTATGAAACTATGTCATAGGCTTCCTAACTGTGGTGCTACCAGCATTAAACCTTCTACAAGGAAACAAATTCAGTACTTATTACTAATGCTCACCCCTCCAGGTATGTCTAAAGGTCAATTCCCTGTGCTTTCTCCTATTACCCTGGTGAACATGGGCATCCTGAGGCAATGTAGCAATTGCCTCATGTACACTGACAACCCTCTCCTCTTACCTACCAACACTCAGACTTGCGAGTGATGCACATATATATCCAAACTGGAAGACACGCACTCTCCAGCCAAGATTGGAATAGCTGGTCAAGAGAAGAGGGTCAACACTTGCACTGCACCACATGTAACATATAGCCCTCCAGAACACACACCAGCACTGCCTTCACATAAAAACACAAACCACACACCCACCTTCTTGGAGGCTCTCAATAAAAATCTACCCACACAGCAGAGACCTCCAAGGCAGAAACGCACTCAACCACCACAACACAACACTAATCACGAGACACATAACTCTCCTAAACAGTGTGACACTCAACCAAAGCCCCTAAGGCAAAACAGCATGCCCAACAGACTAGTCATAGGTGACTCGATAGTGAGGCACACTGATGCCCCACACTCACTAGGCTGAATAAGGAGAAAGTTAAAGTCAGCTGCCTGTCAGGTGCCAGGATCCACCATATAATGCACACACTCAGGTCCCTCAACAACAGGTACAAATATGACTCAATCATTGTACATGTGGGTGTGAATGACCTAAGACGTACCACCCTGAACTACATGAAAAGAGACATGGAGCAGCTCTCGGATTATGTAACCAGGTGGGTATGACCCCCAGCCCTGAGCAGCATCCTACTATCACCCAGAATGATACCACAATACAAGCAGAAAATGACTGATTTCAACAACTGGCTAAGTTTCTGGTGTCATTCTAAGGGAATCCAGTATCTGCCTGGGATGACATGACTGACAGACCTCGATGCTTTGCCAGAGATGGCCTGCATCTGTCACCCCTGGGCTTCTGGATACTGGCCAAGGCACTTGCCACCCCTATAGTGCCTCTTTTAGGTGGTGTTCCAAAGACAAAATTACAACCGCAACAGCTACAAACAAATGCAATCTGAGGGTCATGCTGCTCAATGCTAGAAGTCTAAATCTCAAAATGCACTCCATCAAAGCACTCCTTAAAATGGAGAACATTGACATTTGTGCTGTAACAGAGACCTGGTTCAAGGCAGCAGAAAGCACCCCTACACTACCAGGCTATAACTCATTCCACACCTTTCGGCCCTAGAACTTGGACCGAAGTTCCAAAGGCGATGGTGTTTCCATATTCATAAAGGATGCACACACCTCCAGGCAGGTAGACCAACATAACCCATCAGAGATACTTCAGGTGCAGCTAACACTGGGTAAGACAGCGATTCAGGTTGTAGCCTGCTATAGGTCACCAATCATGTCCCAAGACTCACACTCTACATTCCTAAGCACCCTGGAAAATATTAAGGTCCAACCTAACACTCTCATACTAGGCGACTTCAAATACCCCTCCATTTACTGGGAAAACTACTCATGTACCAATACACTTGTCCAACGTTTCCAGGAGTTCATTAATTTCAATGCCCTCGACCAGCTCGTTCTTACCCCAACTAGAGGTAGCAACATACTTGACCTGGTCATTACTAACATGGGCAACCGTTGCTCTACACCAATAGTCAGCTCCTCCCTGGTTAGATCCGACCACAAACTAATCACCTTGGAAATACACCCCCCCCCCCCCCCGCAAAAGTAACCACCATGAAAATCTTTTCCAAAGCTAACTTTGGGCTCTGAAAAACAGAGGTGACTAACTTCATGGCACCCATGCAAATGGAGAATAGTTGCATGACCACCGAATCCTACAGCAATGCATTGTACGAACACGTACACAAATGCATGGATCTCACCATACCCAATAGAACCAAGACGCTCTCCTCCAAAAAAAGGATGCCAATCCGGTGGTCCCCTGCCATAATCAAACTCTACAACAGGAGGAGGAAACTGATGCGGAATAAGGTGAAGTCCCAAGACTGGAAAAACTCCCTTATCAGCCTCAACAAAAAGGTGAGATCCCTCATCAAATCCTCTAAAGCTAGCTATGAAAACAGAATTGCAGCAGATAGTAAAGACAACAACAAGGCCTTCTATAGTTATGTAAAGAATCTCCATGGCAATACTCAGATTTGCTCTGAGCTACTGCACAATGGCACCTCCAATACCGAGCCAACAGATATTGCCAAAATACTGGCTGACAGACTCAGTGCCAACTTTACTCCTCACCCCCCCCCAAAGGACCAATCACAATACCAGTAGATTGCCAAACACCAAGTGTTACTGCTGCACAGGTTAAAACAGCATTGTCCAAGGCGAAGAATACAGCTTTTATGGGACCTGACAATATCCCTGGCTATGTTATACGTGAACTGGCACCTCACCTGTGTGCCCTGTTCAATCACAGCCTCACCTCAGGCTTTGTCCCTACCGAATGGCACACTGCTACAGTCATCTCTCTCCACAAAGGAGGAGTGAGTACAGACCCAGGGAACTATCATCCCAATAGCCTGATGAGTCTGATATGCAAAGCTATGGAACATATCATCATGGGCCTAATAGACAAGGATAAAGGGAATCTCCAAACTCGGGATCCCACCAGGAGAGTATGACCCTAGCCCTGAGTAGCATCCTGCCATTGCCCAGAATGATACCACAGTACAAGGACAAAGTGACTGACTTCAACAATTGGCTAAGCTTCTGGTGTCATTCTAATGGGATCCAGTATCTGTCTGCCTGGGATGACATGATCGACAGACCACAATGCTTTGCCAGAGATGGCCTGCACCTGTCACCCCTGGTATTCCGGATACTGGCTAAGGCTCTTGTCACCCCTATAGTGCCTTTTTTAGGCAAGATTCAAATGCTAAATACACCACTACAACAGGTACAAGCAAGTAAACTCCGAGGGTAATGCTACTCAATGCTAGAAGTCTAAACCTCAAAATGCACTCACTCAAGGCACTCCTTATAATGGAGAACATCGACATCTGTGCAGTGACAGAGACCTGGTTCAAGGCTCCAGAGAGCACCCCTGCCAGGGTATAATTCATACCACACCTTTTGGCCACCTAACCTGGACCGAAACACTAAAGGCAGAGGCATGTCCATATTCATTAAAGATATCCACACCTCCAGGCTAGTTGCTCAACATAATGCATCCGAAATTATCCAAGTGCAACTAACACTGGGCAAGACTGTAATCCAGGTTATAGCTTGTTACAGTTCGCCCACCATGCCCCAGGATTCCCACTCTTCATTTCTTAAGATACTGGAAAATATTAAGGTACAACCCAATAACTTAATTATTGGTGATTTCAACTACCCCACCATCAACTGGGAAAACTACTCATGTACCAAGTCATTCGCTCAACGTTTTCTGGAATTCATAAATTCCAACGCCTTGGATCAGCTTATCCACACCCCCACCATGGGCAGCAATATCCTGGACCTGGTCACTACCGATATGGGTAACCGGTGTTCCACGCCAGAGGTCAGCTCCTCGCTGGTCATATCCGACCACAAGCTAATCACCCTAGACATCCATATCCCACCTCCCCCCATTAAGGAAACCACCATCAAAAACTACTCCAAAGCCAACTTCATGCTTCTTAAAACAGAAGTGGCAAACTTCACGACACACATGCAGACGGAAAATACAAGTACAACTGCTGAATCTTACATAAATGCACTGTATAAGCAAATACACAAGTGCATGGATCGTGCCATCCCCAACAGAACCAAGACGATATCCTCCAAAAAAAGGAAGCCAATCTGGTGGTCCCCTGCCATAAACTCTACAACAGAAGGAAGAAGCTGTTGCAAAAGAGAGTAAAATCACAAGATTGGAGGAGCTCCCTGGTCAGCCTCTGCAAGAAACTGAGATTCCTCAAAATCCTCCAAAGCCAGTTATGAAAATAAAATCGCCACTGATTCCTAAGACAACCACAAAGCATTCTACAGCTATGTCAAGAATCTCAATGGCAACACTCAGATCTGCTCTGGGCTACAGCACAATGGCACTAAATATACTGAAATAACCAATATTGCCAATATCCTAGCAGACTGGTTCAGTGCTAACTTTACCCCCCTCTCACACTCCAAAGGGCCCATCTTAATACCAGAAGAATGCAAAGCCCCTGTAATCATGGATGAACAAGTAAAGACCACACTCTCTCCAATGCCAGGAACACAGCATCCATGGGACTGGACAACATCCCAGGCTGCGTACTGCACGAACTACAGAACAAACTGGCACCCCACCTAAGTACCATGTTCAGTCATAGCCTCACCTCAGGCTATGTGCCTACTAAATGGAGCACAGTAACTGTTATCCCCCTCCACAAAGGGGGTGCCACCACAGACCTCAGAAACTACCTCCCCATTAGCCTGATGAGCCTGGTCTGCAAGGCCATGGAATGCATCATGTTGGAGCTTATAAACAAAGACATAGGTAACTTCCAAACCCTGGACTCCACTCAGTTTGGGTTTGTAAAAGGTAGATCATGTTTACTAAACCTGACTGACTTCTTTGAAGCAGTCACTAGAGCCATAGACAAGGACAGGGTAATGCACAGAGCCTATCTTGACCACGCCAAGGCTTTCAATACCATACCCCACTCTGGAATTATAGATAAACTCACTAAACTGGGTATAAATCCCTATGTCACAAGATGGGTGGCCAACTGTCTCAATGACAGAACCCACACAGTAAAAGTAGCAGACTCCAAGTCCGACTTCAGACCAGTGATGAGTGGAGTACCACAAGGTTCGGTCCTGGGTCCTCTCCTGTCCGGCATCTATTTCTCTGAAGGTCAGGCCAACACAGAAGTTCTTTGGCTAACAAAGTTTGCAGATGACTGCAAAAGTACAGTTGTGTACACTTACCATAAATATAGATGTTCGAGTGTATTCACTGTTGTAGTCATCACACTTGGGTTATCCTGCCAGGGGTAGCCCTCAGTCAGCCTGAATACCAGAGGCTTAGTATATCTGTGTCAGTTACTGTCGCTCCAGGACTGACATCAGGTCATCAGTGGTATAAAATCAGGCAGCCAACGGCATTACATCCGTTTTTCTTGCCCCAACTGTCAGAAGCCCCCAAATAGGGAGCTAGGTTATGGTGGAAGAACACCACCAGTATAAAGTAAATACCAAAAATTCCCTGTAAGGAGTGAGGAAGAGAGAGAGAGAAGGGGGATGGAGGGTGGGAAACCAGGACTGCAACAATGAATACACTCGAACATCTACATTTATGGTAAGTGTACACAACTGTACTATGTTCTTCGTGTTTCACTGTTGCAGTCATCACACTTGGGTTGATTCCCAAAGCTGAAGAAAAGGGTGGAGGCAGTCAAGAAGACTGGGGGCTGGCTAGGATGCCCTGCAAGACTGCAGTTGCAAAGCCTGCCCTGGATTTGGAGAAGATAGGCAGGTGGTAATGCTTGGTGAAGGTATGAACAGAAGTCTATGTTGCAGCCTCCAGGATGTCTCTGGTGGGGACCCCTCTGAGAAAAGCTGCAGAGGTGGAGGTTGCCCTGGTGGAATGCATCCTGACCCCCTTAGGGGGCAGTTTCCTGTGGCGTTTGTAGCAGAAATGGATGCAGTGTGCTATCCATTTGGAGATTGTTTGTTTGGATATGACCTTGCCCTCTGACCCTGCTCCAAAACTGGCTAGCAATTGGTCAGTTTTCCTAAAAGATTTTGTCCTATCCAGGTAGAATCTGAGTTGTCTGTGCACATCTAGAGAATGCAGAATTCTTTCCCCCTTGTTTTGTGGGTTAGGGAAAAAGGTGGGTAAATGAATTGATTGGTTGAGAGCCAAACTGGACACCACTTTAGGCATAAAAGTTGGGTTAGTCCTGAGGGAGACCCTGTCAGCATGGAAAATTATGAAGGATTCTACAGCCATGAGTGCTTGTAGCTTTTAAACTATTCTAGCTGAAGTAATGGCCAGAAGCAAGTCTGTTTTCCAAGAGAGGAAATTTAACTCTGTGAAGCTGCAGGCTCAAAGGGGGGGTAGGGTGAGTTTTTCCAACACAAAGTTAAGGTTGCAAGCTGGGGTAGGAGCTCTTCTGGGTGGCCTTAAATTGTTAGCCCCTCTTAAGAACTGTTTGATGAGAGGGTGTGAGAACAGAGGTGGCTTTGTGCTGTAATTGGCAGAGGCATGAATTTTAATAGAAGAGAAGGATAGGCCCTTGTATAGTAGGTCTGCTAAGTAATCCAGGATGAGAGGTAGGGAGGGCTGTGCTGTTTCAGCTCCTTTAGCCTGGATCCAGGTGCAAAATCTTTTCCACTTGCCAGCATAGGATTTTCTAGTGCTGAGGCATCTGGCCTCACGCATAACATCCAGGACTTGTTTGCTTAGGTTGGCAGCTGGAGGAAGGTCAGGGAATAAGCAAAGCTGCCAGGTTCAGGGTCTGCAGTTGTGGATGCAAGAATTCTCCATTCTTCTGGGTCAGGAGTGTTGGGATCTGAGGTAGGTGGCATGGTGGCAGGGGTGACAGGCTATGCGGCAGTGGGTACCAGTGCTGGCATGGCCAGTATCGGGCTATCAGGATTGTCTTTGGTTTTTCCTCCCTTATTTTGAGCAGTACCCTTGAAATTAGTAGTAGAGGGGGAAATGCATAGATCGAGAGGTTAACCCATTGGAAGGATAGAACATCTACTTTCCAGGCCTTGCTGTGAGGTTCCCTGGTGCAGAATTTGCTGAGCTGGTGATTGTTGTGGGAGGCAAAGAAGTCCACCTTTGGGATAACCATTTCTGGGTTACAACGTTGAAGGCTCTGTGGTCTAGCTGCCACTCGTGTGGGTCTAGCAGGTTTCTGCTTAAGGTGTCTGCCAGAGGGTTTAGGAAGCCTGGCAGGAATTGTGCTAGCAGGTGAATTTGCATGGCTGAAGCTGTGTGCCAAAGGGTCATGGCGAGCCTGCAGAGAGGATAAGAGTGAGTTCCACCCTGCTTGTTGATATACCACATCACTGTGGTCTTGTCTGTTTTGATCACTAGAGGCCCTGGGGAAAGTAGGGGTCTGAAAGTTGTTGGAGCATGCTGAACAGCTAGCATCTCTTTTTGGTTGATGTGCAGATGTATTTGATTTGGGCTGCAATGACCCTGAATGCACCTGCCGTCCAGGTGTGCACCCCAGGCATAATCTGATGTATCTGTGGTGAGGGTCTGGGTGACATGGGGTTGTGAGAAGGGAAGACCCTTGTTGTGGTTGCATGCTGCTGCCCACCAAAGAAAATCTTTCCTTAGACAGGGTATCATAGGTATGATAGCTTCCAGGTCTTGAAAGTGTTGACACCAAAGGCTTTTTAGGTACCACTGTAGTTTTCTCTTATGCAGTCTGGCATATGGAATGAGTAGAATGCAGGAGGCCATGAACCCTACAGCTTGCAGATAACTGGGTTCTGATGGCTAGTTGAGAGAAGTAGCCTGTCAGGTAGGCTTGTTTTTCTGGTGTAAGGAATGCCATCTGGGATGCTGTGTCCAGACTTGCTCCCAGGAATACAATTTTTTGAGTGGGGACTAGTTTTGATTTCTTTTCTTTTATAGTATACCCCAGGGAGGTAAGTAGGTCCTTTACAAAGGTCAGGTGCTTTTCCTGACTGTATGCCTGAATCAGGCAGTCGTCAAAGTAGAAGTACATTGAATTTTTCTTTGTCTGCAAAAAAGCAATGGTTGCAGCCAGGCATTTTGTGAAAACTTTGGGAGCAGTGGATAAGCCAAAGGGAAGCACAAAGAACTGAAAGTGCAAAGATCCTGCCCTCAAACGTAGATATTTCCTGCAAGATTCCCTGATTGGAATGTGTAGGAAGGCCTCTTTTAGGTCTAGGGTGGCTAACCAAGCAACCTTGGAAAGCATAGGAAGAAGCTCCTGGAGGGTGAGCATTTTGAATTTTGGTATCACCAAGAAGGTGTTTAGAATTGATCGATCGAAGATTGGGTGCCCGGTGCCGTCTTCTGGGTACCAGGAAAAGCCTGGAATAGAAGCCTTGGCCTATCTGATCTGCAGAAACAGGCTGTATTGCCCTCATGGAGAGCAGGGAATGGACTTGTCTTTTGGCCTCTGCCCACTGGTTTGGAGGAAGATCTGGGAACCCTTTTGAGGATGGCAGAGTGTAGAAATAAAATTTGTATCCCTGGGGCACTATGTTGAGGACCCACTGGTAATAAAGGCCCAGCTGTTTGCATGGGATGAGATTTTTCCTCCTAGGGGCAGAAGTAGGTGGGCAGAGGTAAGGGGTGGAGGTGTAGAGTCATTGTGAGTTCTTTCCATAAGGGGGTGGCTTAGCACTCCTGTTTTTGAAGAGGAGGCACTCCATTGCTTAGATCTCTGCATTCCCTGGGACTGCTGTCTTGAGGGGGTCTGCTTGCCCTAGGTCTTGGCTGAGCTGGCCTGGAGGGGGCCAAAAAGGACCAGTGCTTGAAGGGGCAATGCCTACTGAACCTCGGAGGCTGGATCTGTAAGAAGTCTTAAACTGTCTGCATAGATTTAGCTTTTTCTTCCATCTTTTTTAAGACCTCTTCTACCTTGGTGCCAAACAAATTGTCTTTGTTCAATGGTGCATCCAATAGTTTTGATTTGACATGGTCTGGCAAGGTCTGTTCCTTAAGCCAAGCATGCCTTCCAAGTACAGAACCAGTGACTGCTGCCCTGCAAGATGCTTCTAGGGCATCAAAGCCACATTGAAAGGTGTGTTTAATAACCTGGCTTGCAGAATGCATAAGCTCTTGTAATTCTTTATTTTCTCCACAAGCAGCAAAGGTAGATATTTTTTGTTTGAGTAGTTCCATGGTATGTTGCTGGTATTTCAGCATGTGGAACTGACAATTTAGTGCTCTAATGGCAAGAGTTGCAGAGGTGTTTATGTTTTTTCCCCATCAGTCTAAAGCTTGGGAATCCCTGTCCGAGGGGGTGGGATTCTTAGCTGTGGTTGCTTTAATTCCTTTTGGCCCTTGGGAGATGACCTCTGGGTCAGCAATAGGAATTTTGAAAAGGAATTTGTGAGAGTCAGGGAATCTAATACCAGTCAGGTTTCCTGAGAGGAGGAGGAAGGGTGTGAGGAGTCAAACTGGACTCCATAAAAACATCATCCAAAACATACAAAACAGGAGGAATGGCTAAAGGTCTGTGCTGTGGTAAATCTAAGAATTCCCTGAGTCTCTTTTTGGACTGAAGATAGCCCTGACATTGCCATTGGAAATGCTCCCTTAAAGTATTTAGGGTTTCACCAAATGAAAAATCCTCTGGAGGAGAGGCAGAAGGAATGGATTCCTCTACATCTAAATCCTCATAAGCAGATAGGGGTTGCATTTCTTCATATTCAGAAACCTCAGAGTCATTGGACTCCTGGTCAGATAAAATTACTGGGGACAAGTCTCTTTCTTTTGGAAGGGGTAGGCTGGCTTCCCCTAATAAGCATAATAAGGTCTTCTGCCATTTTAAGCATTTGAGCTTGAGGCATGGAAGCAGGTGCATGCGCTTGGGTCGTCGTTTTTTTAAGCGTAGGTCGTACCCTGGGCCTTAGAAACTCAGTAGTTTTAGAAAGAAATGAAGATGCAAAAGAAGTCGGTATGTGTCGAGTATCAGTAGTGCGAAGAACTTCCTCGGAAGTCGGTGCCTGCTCAGCGGCTCTGGACCCATCCAAGGTAGAGACATCTGCAGGATCGTTAGTCAAAGAAAAGTCTTGCGGCATAGCTGACTCCGAATGAGTCTCGGTAGTGGCCTGCGAATCCAGAGAAGCGGGCATCAGGGGCTGCAAAAGCACCTCACTGAGGACCGGAGAATTGACGACTAGTTTAATGGAAGCATCGTCGGCAGTTTTGGACCTGTGCGGTCTGTCTCTGTCTTTATCCTTACATTTTTTTTTCGGAAGATCGGTAGTCGAATGGCTTACCAAAGCCATATCGGAATACAGGGACCTACACCGAAAATATTTAGGTACAATAAGGACCCAACAATGTATAGTTCTGGCATTGAACAAAGCACAAAAACAACAGCGAGAGGTACATCGTGGTCAGGGCCTAAACAGGTGACGCAGTAAGAATGCAAGTCTCGGTGTGGTATTTGCTTTCCACAGGCGAGACAATCATTAACTTTTTCTGACATCGGTTAGAGCAAGAAAAAAAGGATCCCCAATAGGGTACTTAGCTTTAGAAGACTAACTTCAATTTGGAAACTAAACTCAAGTACTGGCCGACTGGCACTTGTGCAAACTGTTTCTGCTTCGGGCTCCTCAGCAAGAACGACTGATGTAATGGCATCGGCTGCCTGATTTCATATCACTGTCGACCTGACGTCAGTCCTCGAGTGACAGCAACCGATGCAGAAATACTAAGCCTCTGGTATTCGGGCCGACTGAGGGCTACCCCTGGCAGGGCAACCCAAGTGTGATGACTGCAACAGTGAAACACAAAGAACATCTGGGAGCCATAATAAAATCACCTAATGATGTAGACATTCAATAAAATGGCCTCACAGAGACAGATGGCTGGTGTCAAAATCATGGCCTCAATCTCAATGCCAAAAAGTGCACTGTCATCCCCTTTGGGAAAAACTCGGTACCCATGAACTACCACATGGGCGGTAGCTCACTAAACACTGAAAGTGCGACAAGAGACCATGGGACACAGGTGGACAATAGTCTCTCCTTTGATAACCACATCACCACAGTAGTCAGAAAATCCTTCTACTTGGCACACCTCATCACAAAAGGGTTCTCCTCTAGAAAAAAGGAGTTCATTGTTCCTCTCTACTCATCCCTCATCAGACCCATTATAAAGTACAATGCCCGTTTGGTATGCATCTCACAAGACACTTACAACAATTGGAAAGGCCACAGAAATACTTCACTAAGATGATTACTGGCCTCAAGCAGATGCCATACGCAGACCTTCTCAAAAAATGCCATCTCTACTCCATCGCATATCGCCTACTCAGAGGCGATCTCTGCCTAACATACAAAGCTATGTCACACCCAGAGCAGTTGGACATGCTACACTTAAAGAAATCCCAATCTTTCCAAACCACATGCTCCAGGGACCTAAACCTTGTCACCACAATAAATAGAACATGCTGGAGGGATAGTTTCCTGTCCCAGAGACTTCTCATACTCTGGAACAAACTACCCATTCATGTCAAGCAAAGGTCCTCATTGGCCCTCTAAGAAAAACCTTGACGACTGGATGGGAAATAGAAAATTCACCCCAGGGATCACTTCTCTGGTACTGCTTGACAAGGGCACAGGAAAATAATTTTCTTGGGTAGCGAAAGTCAGGGAACCTTTTTGGCTAGGCTTATATAGGCCCCAGGGCAGACAGCCTAGTACCTACCTATGAACCTATGTGAAGGGTAGATCATGCCTGCTCAACTTGATTGACTTCTTTGAATCAGTCACCAGAGCTGTGGATGAAGGCAAGGTGGTTCATACAGCCTACTTTGATCTAGTCAAGGCCTTGGATACCATTCCCCACTCAGGAATCATAGAAAAACTCATTAAGCTAGGCATCAACCCCTATATCACTAGGTGGGCTGCAAACTGGCTCACAGATAGAACCCACAGTGCGAAAGTAGTGGACTCCAAGTCAGACTGTCGACTAGTCATGAGTAGAGTCCCACAGGGTTCAGTCCTGGGTCCTCTCCTGTTTGGTATCTACTTCTCTGAAGTCCAGGGCAACACAAAGAGACTCTGGCTGACAAAGTTGGCAGACAATTGCAAGTTGGGAGCTATTATTAACTCCTCAAGTGATGTTCACATCCTACTGAATGGCCTCACTGAGACTGACGACTGGTGTCAGAACCATGGCCTTAAGCTCAATGGCAAAAAATGTGTCGTCATCCCCTTTGGGGAAAAACGTGATTCCCATGAATTACCACATTGATGGTACTCCACTGAACACAGAGGGCATTATAAGAGATATGGGAACACAGGTTGACAGCAACTTCTCTTTTGATCACCACATTACCACTGTGGTCAGAAAGTCCTATGTGGCACATCTCATTACTAAGGGTTTTGCATCCTGAAAGAAAGAGGTCATTGCATCCTGAAAGAAAGAGGTCATTGTCTCCCTCTACTCTTCCCTAATTAGGCCAATCATCGAGTAAAATGACCCATTTGGCATGTACCTCACTAGACACCTGCAACAGCTGGAGAGGCCACAAAAGTACCTCACAGAGAGGATCCTAGGCCTTAGACACTTGTCGTATATGGACACACTCAAAAACCTCCAACTATTCTCTGTCTCATACCACCTACTTGGATGCGATCTCTCCTTGACTTACAAAGCCATGTCTGACCCAGCTCTGTCAGAAATACTACATCTAAAGAAATCCCAATCCCTCCGCACCACATGCTCCAAAGACCTCAACCTCATTACCACAATTAACAGAACGTACTGGAGGGACAGGTTCATAACCCAGAGACTACCCGTGGTATGGAACAGACTTCCCATACATGTCAAGCAGAGCACCTCGCTGACCCTCTTCAAGAAAACTCTTGATGAGTGAATGGAAAATAGTAAATTCATCCAGAGGATAACTCCAGTGGCTCTACTTGACAGAGGCACTGGGACCTAAGGTCGGGTGGCACGATGCCAGGGTAATCCTATGCCTAGGCTTGTAAAGGCCCCAGGGCCATTAGCCTAGTACACAACTATGAACTCTTTCTACTTTTTGTTGCAACCTTTTTATATTCATGCACATTATCAAAATACTCCTTATTTTTCCTTAACATTCTGCAGTGGCTCCTGTTCTTGTTCTGTCAGCTTCCCATTATTCTGCAATACTTTAACCTTGGCCTGCCCTTCTAAACAATTTCTATTACTTCTTTCTGATGTCTCCTTCTCTTTTATTTCTAGCCTATTTTTTTATCTCACTTAATAGCCATCCATTCTTAAGAAATTTTCTTCTTCCCTCATAACTGAATCATTTCTACTACCCATTCCTTAACTCATTCAAGCCTATAGCAAATTTTGTAATTTTTTTTACTTATTTATTTATTCTTTTGTTGATCAGGTTAGTCCCACGAGGCTAGTAGCCTCGTTTTAGGGGAGACCTGTGGTGGTATTTATACTAGGGAAAATTTGTCCAGGGCATTGAGGAACTATCCTTACTCTTTTTGAAAGGTGCCATGGGATCTTTTACATCCAACTTAGCTACCACCAACTCAAGCAGATTGGGCCTTGGTTTAACATCTCATCCGAAAGATGGCACAGTTAGACGTGGAGCACCCCCTTAAGCTTTACTGCAGTGTCGGCAATTGATCCATCTGGTGTGGTAATAGAACCCATAGCCTAATGCACCAAAGGTGAGCATACTACCTGTTGCGCTAGTGGCACTGCATACTTATCAGCTGTATATCAGTACAGTGACATTGTATACTTCCAGCTAACACCAGTAGCTCCTTAGGGCATCCAGATCTTTTTTGGATCGCTTTTTTAACTAAACAACTTACCAGCTAATAATGGGCAGTATTAGAAAGGGCATGCAGCAATTAACAAAATGACACTAAGATTATTAATCTAGCATGTCCTGCAGTACAGAAATGAATCACTGTTTGCAACACATTATTCATATGTTCATGTTTTCATAACCAAGAGACCTATATGCTATTAAGGGGTATGGTGTGAAATGCCATGGTGGGAGATAGGAAAATTCATTGTCAAGCTCCATTTATATCACATTATACTGGAGATATTGCTAGTTCTTAGTAATTATGACAATAAGCAAAATTCCCATATGTATTTAATACTTCAAAAAACAAGTGACTTACAAACTACTGCATGGCATCAGATGAAACCTTACATGTTGCTATTTACACTGCAAGTTGCACATCTTGAGAGATATTAAGTGCTATTTATATTGCTAATTATACAAGTATATGCCATCATATTTCTGTAAATATCTCAATAAATATGAACACAGACAAGAATTTCTTACTGTCATATTAAAGCTTATATATGAATAACAAAAATGTTTCAACATGTGTCTAGGTTAGTTTCCAAGATATGACAATTTGTTTATGAAAGTTTAGCAAAAATACAAGAGTTTGTGTGCATTATAATATATGCTATGGTATGCAAGAAATGCACTCATGATTGTCATTGCAAAGAATATTTGTAAAGAATATTTCTAACTAATAACACTGCTATTCATACAGTTTTCATACCTTTGTTTACAAAATATTTATATTTCTGTATCTTAAGTTTTTTTACTTTTTATTTACTGAGAAATTTAAAAAGTTCCTAACAATTTCAAGAAGTAAATATCAACTATTTACAATATACACAGAGCATGCTTGGCGATGTAACACAAGTATGAGTTAGTTAAAAAGTACACATACCTATATACTAATCATTTTACAATAAATATATGCATAATACTATATGACAACTTAAACGCTTCCCCTTCAACTAATAATGGAGACATTATTTAAAAATTTATCAACTGTCAAGAGGACTTAGTCCATGGATTTTTGGTTGGAGGTTCAGGAAATATCCTGTTCTTCTTGAGATCTCTTTCTGAGCTACTTCTTGAAGTGAAGATAATAATTCTCCAAATTTTGGAGGAAAGTTCTTCCATCTTTTGGTTATATTTTCCCTTACTACTGTCAGGATAGTCCATAACAGAGAATAATTTTCATTATTTGGCCAAAAATGTTTAGGGATGTTGAATAGAATTAACATTTTATTTAATACAAAATTATCAAATCATTATGCCTGAAGAAAATTTCCTCCAAAAAATCAGATAAAAAATAAACAATCATAAATATCACTCAAATAAACATAGTATTAATTTAGGGTGTTTTATATAATTAGACCTAGTAGTAGAGGGAAAAAGTTACTTAGTGCACGAGATGAATGCTTTGTAAAGTTAATCACTCTTGGAGACCTAAATTATATTCTGATATTAATGATTGTGTTGAATGGGACAATTGTACTAAAATAAGTTATTTTTCACTGAAGAAACATCTGATGATTTCATTCAATAAAACCTTTAGCTACAGTAAAGGCATTAAAGTATCAAACCACAGCTTCAACTCTGGATCACCCAGAATTAGCATTTTAATAATTTTAAAATTAAATTGATATATTTTGATTTTGTACAAGAGTAAATATTAAACTGAAAAACGTTACATATGTATAGCCATAAAGAATTATTAACTCAGTAGTGGGACCACTGACTTTCATTTTTTGAGACTTAAAAGGGAAATATACAATGATTTTATTTTGATGTGTAGGACTAACTAGTTCATTACAACTCTAAATATTGCCACTTTAGCATAGGTTTCTATGTATGGAAAATGATTCCCCCCAGAGTTGCATGGTCTAGTGCGATAAGCTACAGCAATTCTAGTTTAAGGAACACATGGAAATTCAAGGGTGACGTGTTGAATTCTTTATATGATCTTTATTAAGTGAAAATACTAACCCTGTATTATGTATAAAATATTTGGAAATAAGACCATTTTGATTAGCTTAAGTCTATCTTCAAATGATATAATTAATTTGTTGCAAATGAATAATTGGAAATGTCTTTTGCTAATACAAATGTCTGGATAGGATAGGTGAAAGTTTGGGATTCAGTGCCTAAAAGATCACAATAATGTAAAATAAGATAAATTGGATTTAACAGAATTAAAACAAAGATTCAACAAGTTTGTAAACGTTCTAATAACTATGTTGAACTATTTTAATGAGTCTTCAGAATTTATTAATGTTAACATATCATCTGCAAACAGCATAATCATAGAATTACAGTCTTCATTCAGCTCTAATCCTTTTATTTATTTATTGATTGATTTGATCTAATTATAGTTGCCAAGATTTCTATGGCTAGTGCAAAAAGAACAGGGGACAAAGGGCATCATGGCTTTGTTTCTCTATAAAGATAAATTGATTCAAAAGAAAATGGACCAAATTTGACATAGGCTTTATTATTTTTTAAGAGTGAAACAAACTGGGATGGAAGATAATAGCTTTAAAGGATTAAATAATTTTTTGATAAACCATCACATCATTACTAGTCAATTCATGTAAGTATGTACATTTATTATGCAAATCTGGTATAACTGCCTTCTACCAATTCTGTAAAATGGATAACTTCTGCCCTGGCCTTCGCTGAAAATGGGACTTGTGCCCAGTCCAAATTTCCTAGTAAACAAAAGCAACAAACAAATTAATAATTCCTATTAATCAGCTGAATGGCTTTTAAATGTTGAGACTACTAAATAAAACTTTTTGATCTTTGTTGTCAAAAGAGTCAAGAAGTGCTACTATTCTTGTAATGCTGGCTTGAGTTTGTCTCATAGATAAAGCTAGACCGGTCTATGTTAAATTAAGACTCCTTAATAATTATTAGCTGAAATAGACAAAGGTTTTATAATCTATGTTTAAAAGTGAAATTGGCCTATATGTGGAGTAAAATAAAGTTTTTTTTATGATGGGAGTTATTAGAGAATATCTCCAAAGAGGGGGAATTATCCCAGTTGACTTACTGTCTAAAAAGAATTTATGAAAAAAAATATATACATTGGTTAGGAAGAATTTTGAATATTTCTAGAATTAGTCTATCAGTCCCACATGATTTATTAATGTTTATATTCTTTTATTTTATTAGATATTTCCTTAAAATAATTTTGATCAATTTTTTTTATATTTTAGTGAGGGAGATATCTTTTTGAGAAGTGAACTGTGAATTAAAGTAAGAATCTAAGCATCTAAAAGTACTTGTGTTAAAGTGATCTAGATGGGTAATTCCTTGATGCAGAGGAGTATAAAACTGAGAAAATAAACCACCTTCAATATCTGTACAAATACTTTTAGTGTTAGGATTGTTCTTCTATCGGATTGAATTTAGAATGCATTTTTATTCTCTTAGCTATTTTTTCATACATTTAGGAGACATAGCATACAATGCTATTTTTAATCTTTCTAAAGATAAAGCTGTTTTGTCTGATAACATTTCACTGTATTTCTTGTTAAAGATTTTAACTTCTAACTTTTTTGTTTTATTTTCTTTACTATGTTTAGATTTAGCCTCTTGTAAAATAATTTGAATATCTATAAACTCAATTGTCCCAATCTATTATTTTTTTTCTTAAACCAAGCTAATATCTTATCATATACAGATTTTGAAAGAAGCCCATATCATAACGTATTCACTTCAGAGATGTTTACTTGCATAAAGAAACTAACTTCTGAAAGAAACCAAGATCTGAATTCCTTTAGGTCAGGGAAATTCTATTGAAATCCATGGAAAATGTTAAGAGAAAGGCATTATGGACTGAAAAGGAGCAGGACACTATGTTAAAGTTAACTCATTAAGAAGCATGATCATGTGATGTTAGTATTTTTCCCATTCTTGTTTGTGTATCATAATTAAAGGAATAATGGGCAAATTCTAAATAATTACACTCTCTTATGAAAAAAAGTATTTTACGATTAGGCTGCTCAGTACAATTACTGATGGCATTAGCTGGTGGCAATATTTTTTAGTTTTCTGGATGCACTAGATTCTTAACTATTTAAAAGACAATTGAAGTTTTCTCCTATAATTAAACTCAATTTTACATTAATCAAGATATGCCCAATTGTTCTCCAGCAAGTTTAACACCCATCCCAGAAAAATCAATATATGTTGGCCAATGTCCAAATTCAATTATATTTTACAACCACAAGAGATATTACCAGTAAGAGTGAAAGTGAAGGTCTACAAGAGGGTAGTGAGACCAGCTATGTTATATGGGTTGGAGACAGTGGCATTGACAAAAAGGCTGGAGTCAGAGCTTGACGTGGCAGAGCTGAAGATGTTAAGATTTGCACCGGGTGTGACGAGGATGGACAGGATTAGGAATAAGTATATTAGAGGGTCAGCCCAGGTTGGAAGGTTTGGAGGCAAAGCCAGATAGGCAAGATTACGTTGGTTTGGAGATGTGCTGAGGAGGGATGCAGAGTACATTGAGAAAAAGATGCTAAGGATGAAGCTGCCAGGTAACAGGAAAAGAGGAAGGCCTAAGATAAGATTTATGGATGTGGTGAGAGAGGACATGCAGGTGGTTGGTGTGAAAGAGCAAGATGCAGAAGACAGGAAGAAATGGAAACAGCTGATCCACTGTGGCGACCCCTAATGGGAGCAGCCGAAAGAAGAAGAAATAAACCTTCCTGCTCTTCAAATTGATACATAATCTGAGGAATAATGATATTATTTTTCCATAAATCATGACACCACTTTGACTTTTGAAATGTGATTATGCCAAAATTGAATAGTGATCTGATTTCCAAGTAAATTTGTATAAATGCTTATAAAGCAAGTTTCTTGAAGAAATACCACTTGCAATTTATTAACATAAATTAATGGGCAAATTACTAGGCTAGCTGTTCTTGTAAGCCTAGTCAAATTCCCAAAGGTGAGAATCAAACTCTGTGCCTTGTGTCTATCAGGCAAGCACCTAAACTTTTATGTCATCCCTCATACAAAGTATTTTAACAGAGTTCTTCCTTTTCGTGGAGTTAATTAAACCATAAACATTTAAAGAAGTTAGAACTAAATCAATAGGTGGTATTATGAGGAAAAATCCATAATAATTTTATATTACAAATCTGTTGATACGAAGACAGTGTGGCGGGCATGCTAAAAGAACCATAATGAACATTAATACACAAATAAAATTACAGTATTACAACTATATACATGGAATTTTCAAACATTCCTGGTCTGTAACTATCAACTCCGTAGAATAACCTACAATATCTAACTTGTACTAAAACACTGTCGATAAACAATGTAGCATAAACCAAAAAGAACTTCACAGATATAAAATAGTCAGTCTGGAGAACATATTACATGCATTATAAAAAATAAAAGTTGTTAGTAAACTATTGAACATAATTCTTTTGGGTGAACTATGAATTATACAGGCATAGAGAATATTGATCACATAGCCAATAAAAATCACGTTTGCATATAGAGTATAAACAGAAAAAGAAAAAAAATCATCACAATTTCCCCTCTTTCTCACTCTAGCTCTCTTCCTTTTATTCATCTCTGCCCTTGTTATTAATGTCCTTTCTTTTCATTTCTATTTTCTCTCTTCCTTCCCTTATCCAGTTCTTTTTGTTTCATTTCCTTCTCTCTCCACCACTTCAGTTTATTCTCTTTTTTCATATCCTTAACATATTGTCATTAGTGTAACCAATCTTTACCCTGCTACATCTTTCCATTCATTACCTATTTTCTTCATTTTGTTTCCTTTCCATATTTCTCTCTCTCTCTACTTTCAATAGTTGTACAAGCTCTCACCTCTTTTCCCCCTAATTTTACTCTTTTTTACTGCTCCTTTTCTTTTCTCTTCCCCCTTATTTTTCCCTTTTGTATCTTTCCCTATAGCTCCTGTTTCCTCATCTTTCTTTCCTTTATTTCCTCTCATCAGTTATTACCCCCTTCCCCTATTTATGTCTTTCTTTTCTTCCTCCTTTCCCCTTTTTCATTCTCAATTTTGTGTGTTCTCCCCCTCCCCATAAACTCCTGTCCACTTCTGCCCTTCACTTAAATTTGTTACCATCATCTTGGGTCTTCACTCTTTCACTCAATCTTTCTCCATTCTTTACGAACAAATTAGACTGAAGCTGCAAAAGGAATAAAATCATTCCATTACACCAGTTACATTTAGTGATATTCAGTGAAAAATGGTTAACAAGTTTTAATATTAGGTCTACAGCAATGGAAATGCTGTACATACTCTGATTTTGAGAGTATTTACTTCTTGTATATGAGAGATTTTACAGAGCAATAACCCAGTAATGTTCCACATTAGTGAGAGATAAACAACAAATTAAAAAATGTGTACATGTTAAGCTTACTTATCTCTTCAAACTCTGTTGAATGCCCAGGATGTAATCAGTCTATTATAATAGATTTACTACTAGCATCCCAATAAACATAAAGCTTTGAAAAAATAGATCATCTAAATAAAAACAATTATAATCTATTAACAATAGACTAGCTCACTGAATAGGATGTTCATATATGTGAAAAGTCTGCTTCCTTCTAAAAAGAGAAAGAAACGTTTCTGATGTATAATGCTCCTATATGTATTTTCCTAAGAGATAACAGTAAAATATTGAAATGATTAATGTGTTTATATTACGTAAATTAAAATCAGATGCAATTAGTAAAAGTGGAAACTAGGATCTTTAATAAACTATTCTGCATAAAATAGCGGCTCCTGTTCAGTGACTATTACTGAATGTAGCATAAGAATCTAAACATCTAAAAAAGGGGAAATATTGAGACTTCTTGCTTGTCTGACAACAGATAAACTAATGTAAGAATCCTTGTTGTTTTCACCTTACCTATCACTTTCCCTGCTATATATATGTAAAAAAGGAAAATGAACATTAACGTTGTCTTTAATTTAAATAAAGTATACAGTTTATGAGTGATTGTTACCCTGTAAGCAGGCAGGCACTTCATTGCTGATTATGTCTGAAAGTGACCCCCCCCCACAGTGCATGGAAAAGCAAAGAGTCACTTGTTAGATAAAACACTGGAGTGAACTGCCAGGACTACTTTATAATAAAGGGAAAAAAGGATTTTCAGAGAACTTTCATATTGAATGCAAGACAGAGAAAAAAAGACACAGAAAAGTAACCTTGGGAGTGTTCCTATAACCAATGAGAGCAGCTGCCATGCACATCACCTTACCAAGAATAGCGGCTGCGAAAACAAGTTAACACATTTTTTTAACAAATAAAGTGTGGTAACAACAATGAAAACTTACTACATGTTTGTAGTGTTACAATGAACCAACAAATCCTCATTAAAGGTCCATTATTTATAAGAAATGCAATCAGCCACTATTAAAATAGAATGTTGAAAAGCAGATATTAGTGCATTAAATGAACATTTCATTAAGGAAACAAGAATAGATAATCACTGGATTATAAGCTTTCAGCCCTTCTTTCTTTCTGTTATTAAACAAACATCTATAATAATACAGACTACCTTTTGAAAAAGTTATAGAATACAACATAATGGACACATGAATAAGGCAGCTGTGAAGACATTTTACCTGATGTCAGTTGTGACGAGGACTTTACGCAGTAAAGAAATCAAATATTTATATTGGTTTATGGATGTTATATAATATGCATACACAGAAAAATGAAATGGATACATTAAAACAAACTAAGTATAACTTTATAAAGCAAGTACAGCTAGTCATTTGTTATGACAGTTTTTTTGGTATTTTTGATGGAAAATCCTGAGGTTAGTTTGTCTTCTTTTTCTTTTTAATATCTAACCATTCAGACTAGTCTGGAGATCTCTTCAAGGTAGCTGATGCCCAGCTCCATGTCTTCAGAAAGAGAAGGTACATTGTTATTTTTTTTAAGTTTGCTGCTTCTTCACATATTATTAAAAATTCTCGGTCCATTCTGTAACAGGATTTTTTTTTGCTGGGAAGATGATTTGAGCTTTAATGTTATTTTGCTTTAACAGCTTTATTAAGGGCCAGCATTTTTTTTCAACTGTTTTAGCAGAATGATCATTATGTCTTAAACCTTAGAAAAACTCTTCACATTTCAAAATACCTCCTCTAAACTGTTACCTGATAAAGAATGTTCTATACAGAGCCAATACTCTAAGAATGTAAAACTATGCTTTCGTCTCATATTTCCTGTAAATTAATGTGGCTTGCAAATATAACAAAAATGTTTAATATTTTTTTCTAATGCTTGAAATTACCTTTCTGAATAAGTTTATGTAAATTTTTCTTTTTATTTGAACATCTGAATTTGTAACTTTTTTAATGTACCGTATAATGTTTTGGAGCTTTTCTCCTCGGGCCTCCATTGAAAAAGGGATATTCTCAGCTCAGTCAGACTTTTCACGGTCAACAAATGTAAAATAATTAAAATAAATAAATCAAATCTAATAGCATGTTGTTCATATTATAAGGGTGCCTTTGAGCAGGCTGTTCTTTGCCAAGAAATGAAAAAAAAATTGTTATAATTATAGATCTTGGTGATATAATTAGAGGACGCCCACTTACTAACTGAACAACGTGTTCTTTCTATTCCATAGGACAGTCTTTTTAAACTTAAGAATTTTGTGAATCCAGGAGGAGAAATCGTATTTTATCCCTCAATTTTTTAGGGCAGTACAAAAATTCTGATATTGCACCTTTTAGAAAGAAGCTCTATTTCTTCCTCCTTTAGTCTTCCATCTACATTTGACAGCATAGCTTCTTGTTGTTGTTTAATCATATCCTTTAAAATACCAATCTGCTTGATACTGCTCTCACTTAAGTTGTTTAAAGTTTCTTGAAAGCCATCGATTTTCAATAAAAAAGTCTTGTACAAATGACATGACCAGTTGTAGGTATTTTTTTCAGAGAAGAGTCTGAATGCATATTTGAAAGCACTTATTTTCTTTTCCCCTTCAGCAAAAGTTATTCAAGAAAATTATGACCGGAAAATAATAATCACTCTTCACAAAATTGGATATATTAGACCAGATATCTGTGTGGAGTCTGCATGTCCTCCCCGTGGTTGAGTGGCGTTCGAAAGACATGCGTGAATGAGCGTGCCTTCGTTGAAGGTTGGGCTGACACCTCAGCACCGTAAAAATCTACTGCCAATCATTAGAGGACCGGAGTTCCGCTGTGGCGACCCTTAACTGGGAAAAGCCGAAAGAAGAAGAACATAGTATTGGAAGAAAACTTCCCAGTAGAACGCATTAAAAACTATGGAGCTGAAAATATGCTGCCCTCACTGGAGCTGAAAAGACGCTGCTCTCATTGGACCATCTTGGCTCTGCTTTCCCCATCTTACACTTTTTACAAAAATTTTTCAGAAAATGCTCTGGAATTTTTCCGGAATGCAAGGATGTGTGTAGGTTTCTAGAACATGAGATTGCCAAGTGGTGAAGGACCATGATCCCAGTCCTGGGTGGAAGATTAATAGGCAAAACCAACAATGACTGAATGTGTCCATCTCATACTACCTTAAAAAGATGTACAAGCAACAACCTCATGTACATCTTGATATGAAATATTCAGGAAAAAAAATGCTGCAGGGGTAACTGCTGTCATCATGACATTTTCCCTGACTTGGCAGCAACAGCTTTTTCACTGGTGTCATAACAGAAGATGATGCAACTTCCTATTAATTTTGTTAAGAGACTGGACTCTTACTGTTTCACTGAAATGAAGAAGATAAATATCTAGTCAGATTGTACTGGTTCAGTTAGTATAAATAGAAATACCAGAGCTGTTGATTCATACGCACTGTATGTAGGATCTTTTCATCTTTACCCTAAGGTCTGGGACTTGGGTTAGGAGGGTGATCTAATGGTTAAGGTTTTTGCCTTACAAACACAAGGTGCAGGGTTTGAGTCTTACAAGGGATAATTGGCTAGGCTTAAAATGGCTCGCAAGGGCAGTTAGCTTAGTAATAATCTATGAACCTATGCATACTGGTTGACTAAAGGAAAGTCTGGAGACCACCTCTTGCATGAAGGAGGCATTGGAGTAAGAGCTCCTTTTTCTTTACTGACTTTATGACAAGCTCTGTATACATTTAGGTCTATAATTTAGAAATTCTTTAGATCAGGATGATGACCAACAAGAATATAGTATTTCAAGACAAATACTTAAGGGTAGTAGAACTGGCAGGAGGCAGGTTCTAAAGAAGGAACTGTAAGATTTCAGCTGAAAAATTCCGGTCTCACCAGCGGAGGGGGATTCTGGGAAGTTTTAAGCTCAGAACACCCTTAGGAACAGATTCATAGCAGAATTAGAGGAAAATAGGAGGGTCCAGTGGTAAATAGGGTAAGAATGTTGAAAGCCCCACCTTAACAGAAGAAACTAAAGCTTGTTTGATGGGCTCTAAAAGGTATTGTACAAGTTCAGAAACAAGAGATTGCTGGATTCAAATTGTGTGTGCCCCACCTTCCTGAAAATCTCTTCCATGTAGTGAAATATGACTTCTTGAACTTGAATCCCTTGAGTCTGAGGTGTTCTTGTGCACCTTCGTGTTGGGTTGGTATGGGGCAATACACAATTAGAGGTAATGGATCTTCCCTGAACATATACACTACTTGGGAAAATCAAACCTATCATGGCCAATGCTGTGTTACAGAGAGGAGCCTTTGTTTTCTTGATTTTAAGAGTACACTTGGGCCGAGTAGGACCAGAGAAAAAGCATACCATTATACTTGGTTAGTAGGGTGCAATGCACTAGAAGTACAGTATCTTAACTGCACACGTGTACCAGCTGAAAGAGCCACACCTCTCTTGGTCAATTTTATACTACAAAGATGAGCGTTGTCTTCTGCTTTCTTGTCTTTAATAGAAATGCTGAAATGAATGAAAATGGAAAAACATGCGGAAGACCTTGGTTCAGCTTAACTGATGTGAATGGTGGGTATACCTGCTTGGTAAGGGATTTGTGAACAGAAGTGCTAGCACCTTGAATGCTTCCTTGAACTCTTGTTGTTTTTCTTGAGACACCTTCCAAGGTTTCTGCCAAGTCTTGGTTGACCTCTGAGTATGTTTGACCACTGCTTGCACATGTTGTGGACAGAAGTGGTTTATGCTGGGGGCTGACCATCTTACTGGAAATGCTAACCCAAATGCACTTTCCTTATAAGGTATTTAGCTTGAGACCATTTTTAATGCACCAGGTATGAGCATTTACTAGCCTTTGCTGCAGCAGTTTAGTATCGGAGGATGAGTAGATAACAGTGTCCACCTTTCAGCACTAAAACTTCATCAACCACACTTCTAGGATATTGGAAATAATGTCTACAAAATAAATGCCAAACAGGACATGGCCCAGAACAGATACCTGTAGTATTCCAAAAGATGGAATTTTAGATTCATAGAGGGTCCAGCAGCCTTCCTAACTTGCAATCTGCTGGACAGCCATTTTGCAATCCAGCAGACAACAGAGGGGCTTACATTAAGTTAGTCTAATATTTTAGCACTATCAGTGTGGGGGATATTGTCAAAAGTCCTGGCCTGGCTGAGAAAAGCAGTGTGCATGGACTGAGTACTCTCCATAGCCTCTGTAACCTTTTCAAAGAAGCCTTCTATTTTCAGAAGAGAGTACCTTCCATTCATAAAACCAAACAGACTGAGGTTGATCATAGGAAGTTACTAAACTACTGGCCCTGAGGCCATTATAAGCCTAGCCAAGAATTTAGCCTATGTTCCAACAAGTCAGTACCCTATGCCACTGTCCAAGCAGGGACATAGGTGGAATCCCAGGGGTGTATTTTCTGTTCCCCATCCAGTTATCCAGGTCGTGCTTAAAAAGGGTTAATGAGGTACTCTGCTTGATGTGGAGAGAGAGTCTATTCCATAAAAGGGTGAGTCTCTGGGACACAAATCTGTCCCGCTAACAAGTCCTATTGATGTCACAGACCAGGTTGAGGTTGTGCATGCGGGTTACTCAAGAACAGCTTGACATGTCGATATGCAGCAGTCCCATTACGCAGGGTCTGAGATTGCTTTGGATGCCAAACAGAGGTCACCTCTGAGGAGTCTACAGGAGACTGAGTAGAGGGACAGGGCACTTAGCCTAACTGTGTAGAGTAGATGTTTGAGGCCCTGGATTCTCCTGGTAAGAAACCTCTGTGGTCTCTCCAGCTGCTGCATGTGCTTTGTGAGGTACATGCCACAAGGAGCACTGTACTCAATAATGGGTCGTATAAGGGAAGAATACAGGGATGTTATGACCACCTTGTCCCTGGATGAGATACCCTTCCTAATGAAGTGGGCCATGTGGAAAGCTTTCCGTACAACGGAGGCAATATGATGCTCAAAAGTCAGTTTGCTATCAACCTGGGTACCCAAGTACCTTATGACTGATTGCATTCTTAAGACCTTATTATTAATGTGATAATTTGTGGGGACGGCACTCTCCCCAAAAGGGATGATGATGCATTTTTTGGCATTCAGTTTGAGGCCATGTTTCTGGCACCAGTCATTTGTTTGGGTGATACCCTCTTGGAGGATGTCCACATCACTAGGGGAATTAATGACATCACCCAGCTTGCAGCCATTTGCAAACTTGGTCAGCCATAGCCCACGGGTTTTGGCCTGCACCTCAGAAAAGTATATCACAAACAACCGGGGCTCCAAGACTGATCCCTGGGATACACTGCTGGTTATGGGCCTACTGCTTGAGGTGGCTTCCCCTATTTTGACAAGGTGGGTTCTATCAGTGTGCCAGTTTGCTACCCATCCGGTAACATATGGATTGGTGCCTAATTGGGAGAGTTTATCTATTATACCTGAGTGGGGAATAGTATCGAAGGCTTTCGCCAGGTACAGTAGGCGGGCGGTGTGCACAGTCTTCCCCTCGTCCATGGCTTTGGTGACTGTCTCAAAGTCGTCAACCAAATTTAACAGGCATGACCTCCCCCTGACGAAACCAAACTGTGTGGGATCGAGTGTTTCGAGGTTGCCAATGTCCTTGTTAATGAGGTCCATGATAATCTGCTCCATGGCCTTTCAGATCAGGTTAGTTAGGCTGATGGGTCTACAATTTCCTGAATCGGTGGACGCTCCACCTTTGCGCAAATGGATGACAGTGTCTGTCCTCCACTCAGTTGGAACAAAGCCAGTCCTCAGGCTTTGGTTGAATAGGGGTGCCTAATGGTGCTGCAAATTTCTGCTGGAGTTCATGTAGGATAAAGTCTGAGATGTTATCGGGTCCCATGGAGAATGTATTTTTTGCCTTTGATAGGGCAGGGATGACATGCTCCCTAGAGATAAGGGGTGGGGGCAAGTACTCGGGATTTCCTGATTTACTGATAGGGGGACAGAGGGGTGAAGTTTTCACTGAACTTGTCTGCCACAGCAGCTTGGCTATATCTACGGCATTTGTGTATGTGGTGTCCTTGACCACCAGTTCTGAGCAGATCTGTGTGCTTTCTTTGAGACTGCAGACATAAATGAAGAAAGACTTATGACTGTCTTTAGTAAATGTGGCCAGTTTGAACTCAAAGTCTGCTTTGGAGGATTTCACTAGTGCAATCTACAAACTGGTTGTGACCAGTTAAGCTGTCCTTATAGTTCTGCTATGATACGCTCCATGGCTTTCCATGTAAGGCTGGAGAGGCTGATAGGCTTATAATTACCAAGGCAGAGGGGCCGAACTGTGCAAGGAGTAAGATTACTATTCCCCAGGCATCAGGCATAAACCCTGGGTATATGCAGAGATTAAATAGTTTGGTAGAGGCTTGGATAGTGCATACTTGGCACAGATGAAAATACAGCCTGGGATTTCATCTGATCCATTGGAATTATAATTTCTAGCCTTTGACAGGGATTTTAAGAATTGTTCCAAGGTGAAATCAGCAAGAGTGGAGGCAATCAGGGAAACTAAATTTTCAGGAACACTGGACACAACGATATGGGTAGGTAGGGCTACGTTACCACTAGGTTCACAGGTTATTAGGTGTTTACTAGGCTAATGACTTCAAGGGCCTTTTTAAGCCTACGCATGCATTCCAAATCTTTGACAAGTTCTGGTACCCTTAATAAGTGTAAGCAGGGGCATAGGAGATGAAACATTTACAAGCAGGGGTTTTGGAGACAAACCATTTACAGGTTGCCTGAGTCCATTACAGACATAAGTGCCAAACCAGGGATGAATTTCCTGTTCCCCATCCAGTTGTCTAAGTTACACTTGAATTGGGTTGGGGAGGAGCATTGCTTCACGTGGATGAGGAGCCTGTTCCAGAGATGGGGTAGTCTTTGGGATACATACCTGTTTCTCAAGCAGGTCCAATTTATATCAGAGGCAAAGTTTAAGTCTTTAGAATGGGTAATTCTGATGCCATTTGTTTTGCTGATATGCAGGCGGTATATCAGAGTGGAGTCTGACAATACCCTGTATGCCAAGCATAGATCTCCCCTCAACAGCCTGTAGGAGACAGAATCCAGGGATAGGGCTTTGAGGTGGTCTGCACAGGACATGTTACTTATGCCCTGTATTCTTTTACTGGGGAACCTCTGTGGACATTCCAATTGTTGGATATGTCTTGTTAGGCACATACCACAGGGGGCACTGTACTCAAGGATAGATCTGATAAATGCAGAATACAGTGGAACAATGACTTCCCTGGATGCCATAACTTTGTTTATAAGTTGTGCAACACAGAATGATTTCCTCACTACTGTAGATATGTGACAGTCAAAGGCTATATTACTGTCTATGTGTGCCCCCAAGTTCATGACCTCTGAGTCAACTCTAAGGGGTGTGTTGTCAACATGACAGTTATCAGGGGTGAATGACTTCCCAAAGGATACTATTATGCATTTTTTGGCATTTAGTTTTAGTCCATGGCTTTGACACTAATTGTTTATCTGTGTCAGCTCTTCTTGGAGAAGGTTTGTGTCAATGTGGGATTCAATAACAGCTCCTAATTTGTAATCATCTGGAAATTTACTCAGCCAGAGACCAGGGACATTGGCCTTGACTTCAGACAAGTAAATGCCGAAAAAAAGTGGTCCAAGGAACGATCCCTGGAGGACTTCACTTGTGACTGGCCTCCTTGTAGAGGTTGACTTCCCAACTCTAACTTCCTGGGTCATGTATATGAGCCAGTTGGCTATTCACCGGGTGACATAACAGTTTGTACTTAACCTCTTGAGTTTGTCAACAATGCTTGAGAGAAGTATTGTGTCAAATGTCTTGGTTAGGTCAAGGTAGTCAGTGTGAAGCATTTTGCCCTCATTCACTGCTTTGGCGGTCTTCTCAAGGAAGTCCACCAACTTGAGTAGGCTTGACCTGCCCTTGATGAAACCAAACTGGGTTGGGTCCAGTGTCTGAAAGTTTACTATATCATTACTGAACATTTCCGTGATAATTCTTTCAATGGCTTTGTATAGAAAACTAGCGAGGCTTATGGATTTGTAGTTTCCAGGGTCTGTAGATGGCTTTCGGCAGAGGGATGACTGTCGCTGTTCTCCATTTATGAGGCACAAAGCATGTTTGGAGGCTCCTGTTAAATAGCAATTCCAGACGGCCTGATAGGTCCTGTTTCATGCTATTTAGAAGGCATCCTGGGATACTGTCTGGGTCCACTGATGCAGTGTTCTTGATGTTAGATAGCATTACGGACCTGTTCCCTAGTGATAACAGGGGGAGTTATATTTGATGGTAATTCATGAGGGAAGTTGAGGGGAGAGAGGTGTAAAATTGCAGCAGAGTTTGTTGGCCAGTAGGTTTGCTATATCTTCTGGCTCAGTACAGGTGGCTCCATTTACAATGAGCTCTGCACACAACTGTGCACTGCCTTTGAGGTTGTGGACAAGGCTAAACAATGCCTTGTGGTTGCCTTGGCCTGGGAGACCAAATTTACCTCAAAACAGGTTTTGGTATACTTTACTTGTCCTCTGTTGTTTAGTTTGACAAGAGTGCTTTCATCTTGCTGAGTGCCGCACCTCCTAATTTTTGCCATGATTTTCTTCTGTCTGTTATACAGCCTATTGATTTTGATTGATTTTGTGATTTCACCAAGGTGGCTTGTTTTCTGAGTTAGTTCTGTACTTTTTCCTACATGCTTGTATAGGGTTTCTGTGAACAGTTCTGCACAGGCAGCAGTGTTCTCAGGGTTTACAGGGGCTTGAAATTTTGCCAGTTTATCACTTAATAGCAGGACGTTAGCCTTAGAGTATATCCACAGTTAGCTGGGGTTCAGGTTTTATTTTTACCTCAAAGGAGGCCATTTCTTGGTCTGACCTTACCAAGGAAGATATTACACCAGGGGGTGTGCAGCACTCTCTCACATTAGTGAGGACGAGATTCAGTATGGTTGCACCCCTGGTTGGTGTACTGACAATCTGGTCCAAGGAGTTTGTGTTCACAAAAAATCTCTGTGACTGTACATTTGGTGTCGTATAGGATTCCCAGTTAATAGTGGAATAATTAAAGTCACCCATGAATATGGTATTGGGTTGGAGGGTGAGTATTTCCAATAAGTTTAAGTACATGGGTTGGTTTCCTGAATCACAGAGGGGGACCTACAGCTTGCAAGGAAGTGGTATTGAATTTTGCCTATGGTGATTTTAACAGAGAAGCTCAAGTGCATTGTCCTGTTTGACCAGCCCTGAGATATATTTATTTTTGATGTAAATCGAGACACTTCCACCTTTAGTTCTCATCTCTGTAGTAGCTGGCCTAAATGTCTGGAAGGCATTACACTGTTGGTGTGCTCTCCATGGCTTTAAACCATGTCTCAGTGACCACATAGATGTCAGCATTCTCTAGAGTGAGGAAAGCATCTAGGCAGTGGAGATTTTTGTTTAGACTCCTAGCATTGAGCAGTAATACCTTTAGATTTTCTTGGTTTTGATTTGGTCATGGGTTCATAGGTGTGTACTAAGCTAACAGCCCTGAAGCCTACATAAGCCTAGCCCAAGAAAATTCCTTGGCATCATGCTGCCCAAAGTTAGTTCCCAGTGTCCCTGTCAAGCAAGGCCACTGAAGTGATCACTGGGGTAAACTTCCTATTGCCCACCCACTCGTCAAGATTTCTCTTAAAGAGGGCCAGTGAAGTGCTCTGCTTGATGTGAATGGGAAGTTTGTTCCAGAGTATGGGAAGTCTCTGGGTTAAGAACCTGTCTCTCCAGCATGTTGTTTATTGTGGTAATGAAGTTTTAAATTGGTGTATGGATTTCCAACATCACATCTTTTGAAGGAGTCAGGCAAGCTGTCAACATTTAAATTAAGGCTGGGAAGTACCGCTACACCATCTCAGCTGTAAATAATCAGCCCTGCCAAGTCTTGAACCCAGGACCCTGTGCACTACAATCACAGCAACATACCACTACCCCATCTGAGCTATGTCGGAAGTACTTTCAGTTTGGCATTGCTTAAAAAAGGCACTACGGGAAAGACAATGTTTTACTTAATATTCAAAAACCTAAAAAAGGCACTACAGGGAAAACAATGTTTTACTTAATATTCAAAAACCTAGAAGGGAGTGGTGCAGACCAACCTTAGCAAAGCAGTGTGGTCTGTTGACAAATATTGCACCTTCTTAGAATGACACCAGAAACTAAGCAAATTATTAAATTCAGTCATCTTTTGTTCGTATTGTGACATCATCCTTGGAGAAGGTAAAATGCTGCAAAATGCTAGGCTCATAGCCTGAGACACACATTCTGAGAGCTCCATGTTGTCTCTCCATATAGTCTAGGGAGGTATGTCTCAGGTCTTTTACACCCACATGAACTATGAATGAGTCATACTGATATTTGAAGTCCAATGACCTTAGTGTGTGCGTAATGTGATGGAACCTAGCCCTTGACAAGCAACTGACCATGACTGTCTCCTTACTCAACCTGATGAGAAGGACATCAGTGTGTCTCACACAATCGAGTCTCCAATGACCAGAATGTTGAATTGTGTGGTGGCTTGCCTTATGGGCTTCGAAGTAGAAGCTCCATGAGATGTGGCTGTACCTGTTGATGTGGGTGTTGTTTTGAAACAGTGCATTTGTGGCTGCTGAGGGTACTTGTTATGTGTAGGTCTAGGAGGACTTTGGGTTAAGGAAGGTTAAATTTAAGCACCTCCGCATACAAGTGTCTATGTGTTTGCATTGAACTGTGCGTGATGGGTGCAGCGTGTATACTACCGACAACCCTATTAACATTGAGTACTTTCATGTGAGAGCTTTGCATCCAGTGACACTGTGTAAATACATCTCTCACATACTATATCAGTTTGAGAATTAACTGGCCGTCAAGTAAACATGACACAATTTCTACATTGTCTCAGTAATGCCCATATCCACCAAGCTGGTAACAGAGATAGTGGGAAAGTTTATATCCATGGCACCAGGCCCTTTTTTACTGATTAGACAGCTGGAGTGAGAATATAAAGCAACATCAAGAATATCTGGTTTGCAAATGTGGGGGCAGTACTTGTCATTGCAAGCTAGTTGTCCTGTGCAACTAGGTATTGGTGAAATTTCAATCACACGTTTACAGAAAAATTGTCACTCAAGGTGACTGTGTCTACCCTGGGTACTGACAAACTTTTGAGGTGAAATTAATAAGTAGCCCCTGAAGATTTAGGGATGAAGTATGTATTTATTATTTATTTATTTATTTCAGTTTGATGACCGGGGAGGTCCACTGGGCTCAGGAGCCCATTTTCAGTGGAGGCCCGGGGAGAAAAGCTCCACATTACATAATAATATAAAAGATAAAACAAAAGAAAATACAAAAGATAAAATTGGGAAGTCTCTGGGTTAAGGACCTGTCTCTCCAGCATGTTCTGTTTATTGTGGTAATGAAGTTTTAAATTGGTGTATGGATTTCCAACATCACATCTTTTGAAGGAGTCAGGCAAGCTGTCAACATTTAAATTAATCACTATTAAGCACTAATCCAAACATGACTGCTGAGAGGCAGAATGTGGACTCTCCACTGATTTTTAGGCAGATATTCTGAAATTAGAAATAAATCAAGCAATACTTACTGAAAACTAGGAATTAGCTTGTCAAGAATGATGAAAAGAGGGGAGTCGCATGAATGGCTACTGCCTGGCTACTACTAGTGCTGGTCCCACCACAGCTTCACTCTGCTGGGATACAATGCTCTTTTGCTTCTTCTCTCACCTGAAGCAAAACATTAGCACAAATGGAAGAACTTTAAGCAATGGTGAATCGTAAAGAATTCTTCCTTCCCCCATTTAGTCAGCAAGTTTGGTGATCCAGTTTTATCCCAGATGATGCAAGAGTCTGTAGGCTTGTTGTAGCCTTTTCCTGGGAGAGGCCTTGAATAGCAACCTTACCAATGAAAAAGGTCAAGCACAGACACTCAGCTCTCAACCAGAAACAGTCAGAAATCAATGCAATCTGCTCCTTCTCTCACCAGGAGCAAAATATAAGCACACATTCCAAGCTGCCACCTACAAAGCAATTATTTGGATTCCAGTGATCAGCAGTCACCAGGAAATAATGTCCCTGTGCTACTTCTCTCACTAGGAGAAAAATGGAAGCACTAATCCAAACATGACTGCTGAGAGGCAGAATGTGGACTCTCCAATAATTGGTGGTTGTGCAGTAGATTTTGTCGGCTTTAAAGGCAAGATGGAAAAAATGGGTTAATATCCTAAGCACTGCAGTGCGCACTAAGCAGTTAGATAAAAAAGAGGTGGTAACTTAAGCTTTAGCTGTCTAAGTGGAGAGCCACTAATTTTAAAAAAGCAAGATAGATTGGAAGGGGGTGGGCACTTTGTCTTCTGGTTCTATGGAACACAGTGGGATGACCATTAAAATTTAAATAGTTGAAGGGGAGTATTTCACAAAATGATAATTTTGTGTTTACTCACAGCAGCCAATGAAAAGGGAAAAGGAAGCAGACATACGGTCAAATATGTCTGCTAATATATTGGTTATATACTTGGTATCAGCAAGAAGGTATTGGGTTTGACATTTAAACCTTCAAAATCCTTCAAGGGAAGCACTAATGAGTTATTCTTATGTTATTGTTTAATATGATACAATGTGGGCTTACACATTTTGTTTAGTATTCCACCTTACTAGCATGCACTTAGTAGAAAACTTTAATAACTTATTATACTAACTACTTTGTACATTCTGTCATATTTTATTTCATTTTTCTTCCAATTTGTGCCTGAAAAGGGACCTTGGGCAAGTGTACTTACCAAGTTAACAAAGCATCAAGGAGCACGCAGGACTGCTAACCATTTACATATACAGGAAATAGAAAGTGCCCCAATACGTGAATAAATGCGTTACATCCTATGAATTAGTAGACTTGTTTGTGCTGACTAAACGGGGGAATGAAGGATCCTTTACGAATCATCACTGCTTAAATTTCACCCAATAGTGCCTTATGCAGCTGTATTTTATGAACAGATTTGTTATCGCTAATTGTGCTTGATTTACAAGTGGCATGTACAGATGAATGACCAATCATAATTCACATTTTTGAATTTTATTAAACTTGTATTTTATAATGGACATTACAACTGTGCCATTTTATTGTGCACTTGAGAGATCAGGCTTACAATGACTGAAACACCTGTTCTACATTTTTATGTTGGTAGTATCGACCTCATGACTTTTCCTAAAAAGGGCACTATGGGGAAGGCAAGGGCCTTTGTCAGTAGCCTGAAGCCCAAGTGAGACAGATGCAGGCCATCTCTAGCAAAGCATTGTGGTCTGTCGATCAAATCTTCCCAGGCTGTCAGGTACTGGATCCTCCTGGAATGACACCAGAAACTAAGTCAATTGTTAAAGTCAATCATTTTTTGTTTGTACTGAGGCATCATTCTGGGTAACTGTAGAATGCTGCTTAAGGTTAGGGACATACCTGCCTGGGACACATATTAAGCAAGCTCAATCATGTTTTTCTTCATATAGTCCAGGGAGGTACGTCTCAAGTCATTCATGCCAACATGGACTATGATGGAGTCACAACAGACCCTGTTGTTGAGAGACTTGACTGATGGGATGTACTGTGTCTTTGGTTGGTTACTGGTGACTGCATTTTGCTAGTTATTCATTGAAACCGCTTTGTGTCATAAACTTGCATTTGTTTTCAATGTGCTGTGTGCATAGGGACATCTGCTGATGCACATGTATATAGCTACAACAGTAATGGTTTAATTGACCACTCACTGTTGTTCCAGTGGTTCTGTATGCATAATTTTATAATATGTGTAGTATGTTTATATATGCATTTACTGGTGCTTTCTTCTTTTAGCATGTCATGAGCAGCACCTGCAAATGTTTATGCACTGGTATTTATATATACACTTAGTCATGCAAACACAGGCATAGATTTCAGTGGTCTCATGTTTTGTTTTGCCATCCAAGCTAAGCCTGTTGGGGGTGATGCACAATACTGGGAGTGAGGGACCATTAGATGCTTACATCATGAATTGTTTCACAAATGCATATTTGTGCAATACAAATGTCAAATTCTATTACTGTATCCCATACATGATTAGGACATTCAGCTACCTTACACATGTTCATGACCATGGTTAAAACGTACTAGTTAGGTAAAGCCAATTTGTTTGTAGTGAGATTAACATGGGAATGTTGGTATTGCTCTGCATTGTGATGGATGCCATACATCTTGTGTCTAGGCTAACAGGAATGTGCTACCCAGTCAGGTTACATACTTATGATGGCTAAATCATCATTACATTTCAAGCAAAGATTTGGTCTGTAGTCCGTAACTGGAAGTATAAACTTGCAATCATGACAGATCTACATGATTGTGGGTCATCCTTCTCTAAAGCTAGGACTTCTACACCAGCTCACAAGTGCCACTGTGCACATGTAAGGCTTTCTCAGTCTTTAACTCCTCTTCCATACTCATAAGTCCTTGTGTTCCACTATCACTCCAGATCTGAGAAGGCTACTTGCAGCACAATCAAACACGCAAACTCATGTATAAGAAATGTGTGTGTGTGTGTGTGTGTGTGTGTGTGTGTTATACATATATATACACACATACAAACACACATACATGCGTGCGTATACATTAATGTCCCCATCTTCCAGACTGAAGGAATGTAGAGGTGACTGAACCATGACCGTGCACATCTACTTTTATAAGTATATCACATCAAAACCTGATATGATCTATTTCTTTCTCATCTACCACTAGGACAGAGTTCCCACGACCAACCTGGATATTTTCATGAAAGAATTCCTCAGATCGTGGCATCCCTGAATCAGTACAAGATAAAAACACTGACAAAAATGTGAAATATTTTGAGAATCCATATGATATACCAGTGTTTTCTAATTTACACTTCATCACTGTGTCAATAAATGCACTCCTAGTTCTTCATTTACTTACCTTATTTGCATTTTTCAAGTATTCCACTTCCTCCCAGAAACTGATGAGTACTCTTCTATCCATCCTTTCCATGTACACGCGGAATAGTTGCCGGTAAGAAGGATTGGCTAGGATCTCTTCAAACTGAACAATCTACAAAGGAAAGCACGCAGCAAATGCTACTTTAACCTCATAAATACACACAATGCATTAATTATCTCTTGACAACTTTCAGGAGGTAAATCTCAAGTTCTTCAAGTTATAGGCATTGTTTTCATTTACAGGATTAATGCAGTAATTGGTTACCTAGTATTGGTCACATGAAATACTTTATTTTAGGCAAAAGAAGTAGGAGAGACTAGTTCTTATCAAACATTGCTACCAATCACACTTAACATAACATTACTAAAAGGCCCTAATAAAGGATAATGTAGTCTGATGCACAGTAAAATGTTTTGCTATGTATGTAATGCAGAAGGAGTCAAAGAAGCTATCCATAACCATCAAAATTTCTACTTCATTGAATATGTATGCCTGATTTTACCATGTCACTCAAATGTCAGTAACATGCTTTTTTAACTATTTCTCCACTCTTTCAAGCTGACCACCACGCAATGACTTTTACTTTAGCTTCAACTTAATAAAAAGAAAATATTGGTAAACATGTCCATGTTGAATGAATGTAAGATATAAAAAGTATGGTCTTACCGTGTTGGGCAATCTATAAAGGAACCCTCCTTGATGGGTCCCATAAGCTGGGGTCATCCTTTCACCCAATAAGAATTAAAATATTTCACTTCAAATATTCTGAACTCAATGCTGATTTGAGTCTACATAAGCAAGACTAAATCCATATGCTGCTAGTATACTTCAAACAAGTAACTTCCAGTAAATAAAGTAGTAACTACAAAGATCTGATACAGATGCTAGTATTAAGATACAAGTACATATATGTTTAACTTACAAGGAACTCAGAGTCAAGACTGGATGTAGGAGTTAGCTGCGCATCCCGAGGAGTAAGCAAGGAAGATATTCCAGACATATCAAGGTGGGCCTTTTCCCAAATTAATTGGTAGAACTACAGCATATATTTTATAGTCAACATTAAGGACCCTCTGTGATGGGTTCTAGTGTAAGGCTGAATCTCAAATAGTAAAGCAAAAATGGAAGGAGACAGAGGACATAATTCAGAAGGCAGAGTTCTAATACACCACAGTACTAATGGAAGTCTTGATGCCTGCAGTCATGACTAAAAAAGCAATGCTTGGTTAAAGTGGCACCGAAAACCAAGCGGTTATGATGCCTACCTCTTCCAGGAGGGTGGTGGTAGGGATGTGCTGGGGACACGGAGGCTTCATGAGCTCCTACAATGACTCTGGGGTCATAAGCATGTGCTAATGCTTATCAGATGGGTGGATAAAGAAGGATGCATCACCATGTAGGTGGGAGCATTTCCCTCTTGACATCACTGCATCCCCACATAGGTGACATCAGCTAGCACAATCACTGAGATCTAAGGCTTAAAGTAAAAATGTAGGCTGCTGTTTGACAGCTCCTTGCCTAGTCCTGTCATACTCATGGCAAGTGGTGATTTTCTCCCCTTAAAACCTACACGTGGTACTGGGAATCGCTACTTGTAGGGCTCTCAAGAAAAAAGTGTATGCTTTCACTTGGTCTGGCTTACCACACACACCCCCTTCAAACTCATTTACGTTCAAAGTACTCATCCTGAATATACATTACTCTCTCTTACAATATAACATTACCCTACTACCTGACTTCAGCGTCAACCTACTTGAACCTTCCATCACAAACTGACCTGGCCTTACCTTGATAATTAAACTATAATGTACAACCTACAGTCTGGAAATAATTCCCTCAGTGGCCTACACATTATTAATATATTGCAATAAAGTTAGTAGCCTATGTATTCCTTCTCCCTTCATCAGTAACCACTCTCCCATAGCAATCAGCTTAACACACTAGACAGCAACAAACCCCTCCCTATCCTTACCACCTTTGGTCTCAAATTGCCCCTAAAAAATACTAATGAACTGTACACAATTACATGGGAAGAATTCATCCTAATCAAGAATCCTAACAACGTCCTAACATTTAACATCCATCGATCTTTATAAAATAAATAACTCTACAAAGTTATTATTCAGTTAGACTACTGAAAAGCAATACCATGTAATGGCTCCCAAAGTATCTTAAAGCACTGCATAAAGTGAGAGAGAAAGCCAGGCAGGAATGGAAGCAAACACCAATCTTGCAACCAAACAGCATTTCATTAACCTGAGAGATTTGTACAAAAAAGCAACCAAAAGACATAAGGCCAACTTTCCCAACTTCCTCCAATCTTCTCAGAGTGGACTAATTAAGAGTTCTAAACAATTCTGGAGTCTTAGTTTATGTAATTATTCAAAGAACACTTGGTTCTCCGACTATATCCATGTCTTGCGTCGAGCACCATGCTTTTTCTATGAAAAGAAGCCATAGTAAAACCCATTCCCAAACTGCCGTTGCTCAAGAACACCAACAACTTCAGAGAAATATCAGTTTTACCAGTGAGAAAAATTCTTCAAAAACTAATATTCACCCAACTTGTTGAATACATTCAAAAATACAGCATCCTGTCCCCCATACCAACACATTTTGGTCAAGTGGCAGCATAATATTGGCCCTATATGCTCTCATAGATTACATATGTCTCAACATAGATAAAGGCATGCTCACAGATACAGTTTTCACTGTCCACTCTCTTCAATGGTTCAAGGACTACTGGTTCAAAGACTTCCTTACTAACAGGTAGTTCTAAAGTCCAAATAGAGTCTGACAACTCTCCATCAACAATAACAGCGGATGTTCCTCTGGAATCACTTTTGCTGCCATTACTTCTCTCCCTGTTTATCAATAAACTTCATGAAGAACTCCTGCAAATCACAATTACTTTCTATGCTGGTGAGTCATTTACAGGGTTGGATATACTTCCAACACTATCAAAAAAGAACTAGAAGAGGGCCTACTCCACATATCCCACTGGATCAAAAACAAACTAAGCCTAAATCACAAAAAAAATATATATATATATATAAAAAAAATAAAGCAATGATCTTTAGAACCAAACAGAAAAATCACCATAACTCTAAAGTAACAGGCCATGCAATACAGCAAGAAATACTCTCCATGTTTCAGATTCTTGGGGCTCTAGCTAGATCCAGACCTTAACTTCCAACTTCAAGCCACTAAAACCAAATTAAAAATCATCCCACTTCTATTTTGGTTAAGAAAGATCTTCCATGTCCTTAACCCATACAGCACAAAGCATGTGAAGAAAGCCCTGCTTGTTCAACTGGAACATAGCATACTACTATTACACCTAGCCAACACCTCAGTAAAACATCTTAGAACATTACAAATAACTGCTAACAATATAAGTAGATTTACTTCTTTGGTCTCCAAGAATAACCATTACTGAAAAGTACTCTCTAAAGTAAAATGGCTACCATAAAACAAAGGTGCACCCTTCTTGCAACATCTCTCACATACAAATTACTCACATACTTTGCTATTTTTTCCAGCCAACTCATCAAAAGATTTACAGCCTTCAATCTAAGATCTCTACCACACAACTCCCTCCCTTCCTTTTCAGGAAATAAGCTACATAGCATAGAACACAGTTTCTCAATAATGGCACAATGCATTTGGGAATGTACAATTATTCGATTCCCTCTCTTTAGGAATTCCAGGTTCAGCTCAAAAACATTTAAATAAACAAGCTTTTTGTAAATGCTTCCAAATGGGAAGCATTACCCAAGTTCACATCCTTTTACACTTCTGCTCATATACACCAAGCCCTAGTACACTCAGCTCTACCTAATGATCTTTTGCTGTCCCTACTCTACTCAACCTAGTTTTTCTGTTCTCCTCCCTCACTATCCCTCTGTCACATCTTCTTCCTATTCCCCCCTCCCCACTTCTGCCTGTACATATTGCAAATAAGTAGTGGTGAACTGTGCAACAATAATCTGCACAATGTTAATCAACTATATAATTTGTCCTTTATGCTTGACTCTCTCTGTGTTGCACTCTTGAAAATATTCCCTGTGATACTGGGCATCTATTTTCTCAACAGTGTATTCTCTGTTTTAAAAATTTTTTGTTGTTCCTCTCTCGGCTGAGCCTGAAAACGATCCATTGTGTTCAGTATTCTACCCTGGTAACAAATGGAAATAAAGAAATGTATACGGTCTTAAGGGGACTAAAATCTTCCGCAAGCACAGCAGATGTATATTTATTGCTTGGGATGCAAATGTTCTCAAGAGGCTGGTATCATCAAGAACACTACAATGACAAAGGAGAGAGATAAATCGTACCAGTATTTGAAACTCCACAAGGACCCATAGTACTGCCTACATGTTTCAAAACAGATAACATTTTTTCAATGAATAGTGGGCCCAGATCACAACTTAACCCTTGAGAGAAGTTGTTGCTACCTTGTAGGGACTAATACAAAACTAGGGTATCTCTTAGACTAGTGGTTCCCAAACTTTTATGGGCTGTGATCTACTTTCGAAAAGTAATTTTTTGCGATCCACATGTGTAAATACTAGCTATCACACTGCTTCCCATCAGTCTCTTCAGCGGAGAAACAGACACATGCTCTAATCTACAGCGTGCCTGTTATTGTCAGGGCTGGCTCGCACTTTGGAGATAACTGCTTAGAATACTGTTCTTTAATTTTATAACTAGTAGTAATGAAATTAATAACACCAAATAAATACATTATAATAAAAGAACACAAAAAACTGTCCCTTTATGGAATGACAGCTTTCCCAGGAAAACTGTACGTGCACCCAGATTAAGCTCGCTTAAAGTAAATAGGCCCATCACACTGATCCCCAAAAGTGAATATTAGGCAGTCCTTACATGTGCCAAATATAATGAGACATTTAAAATAAACCCCTATGGTGGAATACCCATATAAATGAAGTACATAAGACAAAAAATATTTCATTCTTAGATTAAGTCTCTTTCTTTCTTACATAACTAAGCAAACTAGGAAAGAACAATTAGGAAGCTCAAAGCTGAATACGGACTTAAAATCGTCAGTGAAACTAAAATAACTGCAAGTCTTTCTTTGCCTATGTCAGGAAGTCAAACACTAACACCCAACAATGTTCAAAGCTAGTCAATGATAATACTACCCTTTCTGACGCAAAGGAAGTAGCTAATATTCTAGTTGTTAAATGCAGTGCAAATGTTACTCCATCAACAATTATTACTATATCACAGATTCTACAGAAAAAAAAAACACAGATTTTTATGGGAACACAAAAAATATGACGCAACAACCTGGACATTCTGGGAAAAATCTGAATAGCTGAGTATAACAGTTCACAAATTTTTCTTGAACAATTATGAAATACTAGCATCTCAAAAGTCTAGCATTATTGACTAATACCCTCATTAGTTATCAAAAAATATGATATTTTATGAGGAACAAAAAGAAAATATGAAGCAATCAAGTCAGAGATGTTCTGCAGTGCACAATCAGGTACACAGTATATTAGATATAGATAGATAAAGATACACACACACACACACACACACACACACACACACACACACACACATTTTCTCTGCCTGCCAGTGTCTCCATCAGCCTTACTGCCCGAATGGTTGCTGTTCTCTAATCAGTGCCTGATCTCAGTCTGTGCTTTGGCCAAATGCAACACCACATCCCCAAACAAACCTGCTCCTAGCCTTCTGCTAGACCCAACCCCCCCCCACCCCCACCCCCAGCCAGTAAACAAGCACATACGTTAATGAACATAGAAGTATTAAGCTCTAAAGGCTAGCATTATTTATTGACTGAATATTTTCTTGAACAATTCTTAATTCAATTTCATTTTCTGGTAAACAATGAGGACTGATAGTCAGTAATGGTAGACTTTACAGTTTCAATAGTTCTTAAGGTTAAGTAGTATGGAAATATGATTGAGAGATAGCTGACTTAGCAATGTTTTTCAACTAAAATGCAATCCATATTTCTAGCAGCTGCCACCCTAAACAAAAAGCAAAAATCTGTAGGTGTCTGCTGCTCCCCTACCCCCAATACTGTGGTGGGTTTCTTGGCCAGACCTCCTAATTTGATGGCTACCTCTCTACGTTCATCAAGAAGAAAAAGTCAAGTTATTTGAAGTCCACACAGAAGAAGAAGCTACAGCTGTACTGTACACACAGTGCATGAGTGACTGCATACCCAGCCTACGTCCTTGGCAGTATCTTAAAATGCTGTATTAGTAATTGAGGTGATCTGTCCCAGGTTATCAGCTTAAAAAATAATAATACTACTAAAATAAACAATCAGGAACAAACATATCAACAGGCAGAAAAAAATTCCCAATCAACCAATCATCTTGTGAGAGGGAGACCAAGATTTATTTCATGTGGCTTTACAAGTATGCCTACTACTACTACAGCTACAACTTATCTCAAATTTATTTGAGATACATAATAGCCAGTTATCCAGTAGTTCAAAATTCAAGAAGTTCAGTTTGAGACCAGGCATCAGGTCACATCAAAACACAATGAGCCACAACTACTAACTGGAGAATCCTTAACAGTCACACAGACCCATTCCAATCAAGGATTGAATTGACTTGCCTGTCTCCTGCCAAAAAAACTCAAAAAAACAGAAGATAATTACAGTCTATAACTTTAATCTTCAAGCAGGCCAAGATTGTCAACAAGCATGGGGACATTAATATAATCTTTGCAGAATAAATGTTGGTTTATGTTATATTAAGTATTTGACACCTTTTTGCTCTCAACACTGTTTTTCCGTGGACGGATTGCAGAACAAATGTACTTTTAACTCCTATGTCAGACCACAGGGACAGAAGCAGTTAGTGAAGTTTTGAAGAATGTAACCCTCTAAAAATTGGAAAGAGGCAGATGTCAAATCTTCCTATGACTAATTTCTGTGGAGGAGATTTCCCAGGCTGTAAAGCAAGGCTTCTCTGTGAAAGTACAAGACCCAGATGAGCCAGGAACAGGCATATACAAAGACCGTATGGCTTCCATATTACAAAAAAAAAAAAAAACATGCAGCTACTATTAAGTGAAGTCTACTTATCACACTAAACCCTGCTTTTCTCATGGAAGTGCATGTTAGAGTACTTTCCAAATGGGGCAAGGATTAGACACTACAACTGCAGTGAAGCAAAGCTTTACAACAGGATTCTGGTACTAAGACTGCAACTCTTATTCAAGCTGAGACACCAAATCAGGCAATGTCTGAAAAAAAAAAAACAAGAAACGTTTCAGACTACTAAAGAAGATCCTCCTGACATCAAGTGCAGACCTCTCTTAGTGTAGCTTATCTTGGTAGATATAAAAACATTTGATTAGGTAGACTAAGGATACCTGTGCGAGACCCCCTAGAAGTTTAGAATATTCTACATTTTTTAAATACCTTTACTAAATTCATCTATCCTCAATCCTTTTTCCCATTTTGTACACGGGGTCGGGGTGTCACTTCAACAGTGACAATCATCTTGACCCAAGGTTTACACTACCGGGTGGCTAGCCCTGACATGGTAGTTCATCCATACCATTCGTTCGCACACATTCGCACCTATGGCCAATTTAGAGTGCCCAATCCACCTACTGCCTGTCTCTGAAGTGTGGGAGGAAAGCGGAGCACCCATAGGAAGCCCATGCAACCACAGCTAGGACATGCAGAGACTGCACAGAAGGCACCTCAGCCGAGAATCAAACCAGAAGGCACCTCAGCCGAGAATCAAACCAGAGAACCTCTTGCTGTGAGGTGACAATGCTAACTGCTGCACCACCACAGATGCCAAATTTTAAACAATGACATAAGTACACACATAGTAACAGACAATAAAACAAAACCACAGTGACCTGTTTCATTATCTTCATGCATTATGCATATATGTTTTATTTTTAGCAATCATTCCCTCCAGCATTACATAAACTGCTTAATTCCTGCCTTTCCTTAAACTTAGCTCTTCTTCATGAACATTATTCTTCATATATTGATCTCACAAACTAAACTTATTTGTATGCAAGTGTTCCTTTTCTTTTCTAAAGATCCATCCTCCAGTAATTTTATCTCCTTAACAATATGCAGTACTTCAGTTACATTTGGGTTTATATTTTGATTTCTATTTTCTAGTAGCTGCTGTTTTGGCAGCCAATGGCATTAAACTTAGGAAGGTCTTACTTTGAACAATTCTGATCCTATATCTCATTTCAAAAGTATCATTTGTTAGTTATAACCATTTGCTCCCTCAATACTTCTGAAAAACTACTATAAACAGAATTTAAATTTCAAACCTTCTGGGCTTTGTTGCATACTTGGGAGCCATAAGATGTCCCTCCCACCACTTCTTTGTGTACGACCTTTTCATTCTCTCCCCAATAATTTCTAACCTTTTCTAACTAACTCTTATAGTTATCATGCAATATTCTACATAGCCTACCAATTATTTCTTCTAAACAAACATTTTGTTTTAGACTCAACTAAAAACCTCTAACTACAGCTAGTCTTTCACGCCGCATTTTGGCTATTTTTATACCCCTAGCTACTGTAATCCCTAATGGTAAAATCTCCTTTCTCCACTCTTGTAGTGACTTGGTTCTTAGAATACTTTCTGGTGTTTTATGAAAACAATATATAGCATGGTTGTTGCTATTCTCCTTAATGACCATTCAAAATTATATATACTCCCTCTCTCTCAACCCCCCATTATCATCTCTTTCCACTTTCACTTGTAACCTTCTGTTTCAGATATGTATATGACCCTTAGCTGAAACAGCTGTAAGGAACACCCTCAGAACAGGAAACCCTAAACCATCTCGCCCTCTAGGGAGAATCAGCTTATTCTACTTAAAGATCAAATACAAATGGATGCCTACCTTTAACTGGTGTTTCTTGCACTCATGTTACAGCTCTGTGGACATACTGTTTGCACACCTGATTGCATTTAACTTGGTTTTCTGGTGCTTCTAGTAAAAAAAAAATTAAATCCACAGCATGTTCTGATATCTTTCCCTGCAGGCATGCCAGTATGCTCTCTGAACATGAGTCACCACGCCAAGCGTCTTGGACCAAGACAAGACACTGTAATTTCCTTAATGTTATTTACAGCAGCTCCAGCGATATTAACAGGAAGGCATTTTGACTATATTTCATTTTTACAATAAGAATGTCTGACCCTAAGTGTGCGTGTACTTGAAAGCACTCATTTACATCAGTGTCCCATATGTGCACAAAACATTCTCCCATGAGAGTTCCAAATGTTAGCCATTTTAAAAAGTTATTTTTCACTAATTTTTAACAATCAGAAAACTGCTGCAAAGCATGGCTTTTCACGGGGGACAGTGCAACTATGCTACAGCTCTCAATGGAAGCTTCACACAGACTTCCACTTTAGCACTTCGCATATGATCTTTAACTGTTACCCTCTTCCACTCCCAAATTCCTTCAAATACTTATTATCATCCACAACTTCTCTGTTTGACACAAATACAACTAAAAACATTTTCACTGAATGTATTTTACTATCCACACCAATAATCATAAGCTTCCATCTTCTTGAGTTTTCTATTAGCTTTGGTTTAAATCTGTTCCACCATATCCTTAGTTCCTTTTAAAGAATCCTTTTAATTCATACACCTAAATATTTCAACGTTATGTCCTCATAAACAAGGGTACTGCTGAACCAGTTCATGGATGTGTACATAGTTTAAGGTTATGGCCTTTGTTTTATCATTTATTTTATATCCTCCTCATAACAATACAACTGTCTCAAAATGCACCAGAAAGCAAAACGTCCTTTTCTGGATATGTCAAGTACAAACAATATCACCTGCAAATAAAGGCAACTGTTTTGATTACCACACCAAACCAAAGGGTAAAAAGGTCAGAGAGACAAATCATTCAGTGAAAAAGGCAAGAAAAACCCCTCCAAGCTAGAGTTTTCACTGTAAGATACCTTAAACCTCCTGTAATGGAGGCTCATGGGATCTATGTATATGACCCGTTAAGGACTTCAAGTGCTTCACCTACATGGCTTCTGAAAGTCTGTGACGTTTTTTATGACTTCTGGTAATGCTGAAATATTATGTATCAAACTCAAAATCAACAGCTATAATTATCTAACCATAATTGCTACTTGTATTCCTCCCAGCAATAATGCAAACACAATCAAGGACATGATTCACTGGATATCTTCCACTTTCACATAAGAAACCATCATAATGAATTACTTCAACATTGACTAGTACTTTTAGAACTCTGATAATCCCACCAATTTCATCGACCTGCATGGCTTTCCACAAGTAATTCAAAATGCAACAAGAACTGACAAAGCCACCAATTAGTGATAATTTCCCACCTACTTACTCAGACACCATCTTAAACCACCTGTCCCCAGACAAACCTCCTCCTGTCAAATTTGTAACAAAAAGAACTTCAATGCTCAAACAATTATTTCACTCTTAAAACTCTGTGACCGGTCACTACTCAAAACCCTTCCTCTTGACACTACCGTACACTATTTCAACTCCACCTTCTTTGATATACTAAATAGGTGGCTCTACATCACGTAGTCAAAGTATGACAACTTCGAACGTGATATGCTCAAAACCATAAGTTCAAAGTTGTCATACTTTGATTGTAAAAAATAAATAAATAAAACAAACAGAACGTACCTGAGGGTTGTAAGCAGGGGGGCAAGCCCCTCTGCACCCCCCACACACCCCGCTCATTAAATATACCAACTCCAAGGTCGCGCTACAGTGCAGTAAAGGAAATTTTCCCTGCATACAACCTTTTATTTTGTTTTCCCTTTTTTTTTATTTTTTTACATATACTCGAACTTCTATAATTTCGGACACATGTGTTCATACATATGGTAGTCAAAGTTACGGAACTTCAACTATGTGATATAGACCCAAATAGGCTAGCCCCTTGCAGAACTACTAGAATAAAAGCCAACTCTGCTCCTTGGTTAACAAAATACACAAAATCTTTTCAAACAAAGAGACAAAGCTTGGGCACTCTGACACTCCACCAAAAAACAATTTAACCAAGATCAATACAAAAAAACTCAAAATAAAGCCAAGTCCCAAGTCTAATTGTACTGGATGATAGCAATAAACATAAGGTTTTTCTCTGCTGCATTTCTCTCCCTGAATTCTCTTGCATTCTCCCTCAATAATTGCTTTCCTCTATCTTCACCTTCAATTTTCAATAACTGTTTTTCTCTATCTTTACCTTACAATTTTAACTCTCCCTCAAACATACCCTTCTTCTAGATCTATCCTCTTTGTCTTCAAGTTTTCCTCTTTATTCTACACTAACTCCTACTACCTACATTCCTCTTCCTCTTCTCTCCCTACTTCTTACATTTGCCTCCCCCCCCCAAATACTTATTTTGTTTATTTTCCCCTCTCTCTCTACAGTACTCCACCCCTGAAGGTCCTGCTCTACCTCCCGAACTTACAGACTACCTCCTGCAAAAGCTCAGTCAGCTCAACTGGACTTATTCTGCTTACTAAACTGGACTCTCCTTGAAAAGGAACATCAGAGTGGAATCCCTAAAATATCTTTCAGTAAATGTATGTAGCCTTATACCTATCTAAGCTTTCATATTAGTTAGCCAGTCCCACTGTGAGCGTGACACAGCAGCCTACCGCAGACCGCAAAAACTCCCCTCTCAGTGGTACTTACTGACCTCCTGCCTCCTATCCCTTTTCTGTACCCCTCTGAAGACTTACCCTTTAGCCCTTTTTGTTTTCATTCTACCTTTGAGCCTTTGTCCATTTGCTCTATTCTTTACTCCCTATCATTATCTGCCTGCCATTTTCTCCTTTCTCCACTAGGTGGCAGCACTATTCCACGTTTGCCTACTCCTACTCCATTCTAATCTTTTACTCCAACTTCACCTCTAAATCCTTAGAAAGCCAAACCTGCCCTTATTTTACTCCACTTTTCCCACCTTTATATTTTTCTCTTTCCCCCAAGTTGCTCAAACCCTACTTACTTCCACCCAGTCTTTCTGTACTTCTACCAACTAACCTCAGCTCCAACCTGCAGTGGCTGATACTTTTTCAGCTGGACACTTCTGCCCTGTCTGACAGGTCCCAAGCCGTGAAATGGAGCCAAGCCTCCTCCAGCTTCCTTCCTACCCCCACAGGAGTTGCCCAAGGCTCCATACTTGGCCCTCTGCTATTTAACATCTTCATTAATGATTTCCACAAAGCTATTCCCAATACCAAAATTGTCCAGTACGCAGACTCTACTTTGATCTGCTCTGCTTCCAGCTTTAAAGAACTCCAATCTCTAACTCAAACCGCCGTCACAACCACTGAAAAATGGATGCACCAAAATCACCTCTCACTTAACGCTAACAAAATTAAGATTCTTCTTTTCACCCACTCAAAATTCACCACCTCCGAAAAAAATTCCTTTCAAATTTCTTGCCTTAACAACTCCAACATTAACACTGTTCCCTCCGCTAAACTCCTAGGGGTCACAATTGATGAACACTTAAAATTCAATACCCATATTCAACTTAACATCAAGAAAACCCATATAAAACTCGGCCTACTGTACAGAAATAATCAATTCCTCTCTCCCCCTACTCGACATACCTTAGCCACTACATATCTCCTCCCATCTCTTCTTTATGGTGCCCCTCTGCTTACAAATCTATCTTCTACCCTAACCTCCAAACTGGAAGTATGCTACAATAAAATTTCCAAATTTGCCACCAAGGCAAATTCCCTCTCTCATCACTGCACATCCCTACAAACTCTAAATTGGCTTGAACTCCCCAATCAACTAGACTACCTTCAAATTGTCTCAGCCCACAAATTAATCTTTCAACCCACCCTCTGCCCCGCACTATCCAATATTCTCCAACCTTACACCCCCCCCCCCGACCCCTTAGATCTTCTAACCAAAACCTTATTTCTGTCCACAAACCCAAACGCCCAGCCGGTCAACTTTTACTCTCCTTTTCCCTTGCTAAAAAATGGAATGCCCTTCCCTCTACCCTGAGGACCTGTGACAACCTACACTCCAAAACTCAACTCCTCTCCTACCTGCATACTCACCGAAAATGTAACGGTACACTATACTCTATACCTCCCAAGCTCCCCTCTTCCTTCTCTCCTGGATAATCTTCATACCTTCCATATTTCTCTCTTAGTCATACATTGCTAATGTAACTAACAACTACTCCCAACCCTATGCAAATTGCCTATCATCCTCCCGGACTCTTTCTTTAACGTCCAATGTTACTTAATTGAAGGACTACCAACTTGAATGCATTCTATCTACGGTTTGAAAATTCAACCCTTTGTATGTAAATCAATTTTCTCTGTATTTTATTTGACTTCTTAATTGTTTGATCATTATGTCTTGTACCATTGTATTATGGAGCTTTTCTCCCCAGGCCTCCACTGAAAATGGGCTCTTTCGCCCAGTGGACCTCCCCAGTCACCAAACTGGAATAAAATATAAGTCAAAATAGACAAAAAAGTGTACTATAACGTAATACAGCAGCAGCATCTCAACAATCCCAAAAAATTCTGGTCCACCATAAATAAACTCCTTCAACCCGGTCAAACATCCACCCCTACCCTTCTACCACTAGCAACACTGACAGTCTTGCAAGACAAACTCCATTCAATCACTTTCCCAGTGTAATCTTAACACACATCCAGCTATCAAAAATATCTCCAATGAAACCAATGACGCATCATCATTTAAACCTATATAGACTCTCACCATAAAAAATTACTCTCCAAACTTAAACCCACAACCCTTGCTGCAAACAAACTACCCATGAAATTCCTAAAAAGAGCAACTGTTGCCATATCCTCTCCAGTCAGCCTTTTAATGAAACGCTCTATCTCAGAACACTATATTCCCTCAAGCTGGAAAATCTCTTACATTATTCCCTTGCACAAAAGTGGCAACTCTACAGAGTTCTCTAACAACAGTCCATTGCTATCTTACCACCCCTTTCCAAAATATTAGTAAAATGTATCCACTCGCAGCTCCTAAATTACCTTTTATCTAATAACCTCTTATCCAACACACAACACAGTTTCCGCCTCGACCACAGTACCACTACTGCCCTTCTAAGTTTCACTAACACCATAAACCAACATAAAAATAATGGGAAACTTCTATCCATCTTTTTGGCGCTATCCAAAGTGTTTGATATTGTCTCCCATCAGAAACTCCTTGATGAATTCTCTACTCTAAAACTTAGCCATTCTTCTCTAGCATGGTTCCTCAGCTACATATCTAGCCGACAGCAAGCTGTCAAATGGCAACAAAAACTATCAATCCTATTACCTGTCAACATAGGATACCCCAAGGTTCTATCCTAGGGTCTCTACTTTCTATTTTTACCAACAGACTCCACACAACTACTCCCCTAGCCTCCATAATTCAACACAGATGACTATACTATTCTGCACTGTAACATCCCTAAAACAACTTATCACCATAACACAACAATAATTCATAGCTGTCGAATCATAGCTAACTGATTCACAGGTGAGTCTCAACCCATCCAAAACTAAACTGATGGTCTTTCACCCCAGCAAATCACGAGATACCCCAATCTCATTCCAAATTCACTCCTCAAATAACACTATAATATTGTTGTATCTCAAACTAAACTATTATGTTTTCTAATTGGCAATAATTTGAAATTTGACTTACATCTACCTCACTCCATCAAGAAGACACATATTAAATTAGGCTCATTTTACAGAATCAAGCCTTTCCTGACTAACTACTCTAGACAGGCAATAGCAAAAACTTATCTTCTCTCCACCCTACTATATGCTGCTCCTGTCTTCACTAACTTAAGCAAAATTGATCTATCTAAGCTAGATTTCTGCTACAAAAAATAGTCAAATTCACTAACTCGCCACATAGATCTCACCACTGCTCTGCCTTACATCAACTAAACTGGTTAGAACTACCTCATTACTTAACTCACACTCAGCTCTCTATCGCCCACAGACTGGTACACCAACCTGATAAACCCCCTGCTCTTCATCTAATGCTTCAACCTTACACTAATACTCGCCTACTTCGTTCCTCACATAAATCTTTATTACAGGTCTCCAAATCCAAAAAAATGCAAAAAGCAGAAACCTGATCTCACCGCAATGAAGTTGAAAAACTGAGTAGTTTCTATTTAACAAACTTCCCAAGTCCACAGTTCAAAAAGAAATGTTTGAAGCCAAAAAAAAAAAAAAAAAAACTTCTTTGTAACAAGTATAATTGAAGGGAGCGTAAGCAAGTGTGGTCACAGCCACGCAGACAAATAAAAATAAATATATATAGTACAGTATACTACACTACATATATATATATAAAATGAGCCAAGCCCTATGTATTTATTACCCATTTAAAGCCATTTAACTAAAAAATACTGACAAACTATCACTGACAAACTATCAGATTAAAACTTTAGTAGTAAGTGATATGAAACTCTAATTTAACAAAACTTACTTGATACTTATTGTTTATGTATGTTTATGAAATATAAATGTAATTACATGTAACAAAAAATTAAACAAATAAAGAATCAGAGGAATTTAATTGCTTCTGCTTTTGAC